>NC_056747.1:331706449-332006449 GCF_019279795.1 Protopterus annectens
AAGAACACATAAATTGACCAATTTATACAAGGGTTGATTATATTCTATAAACAGTATATATAATATGTAGTGTTTGCAAATATGAACTTGATATGGTTTGATTATTTTTATATGAATATAGGTTTGTCAGTGTCACAAGTGATGATTCAGAAAGATATTTAAAAAAAAGTTTCACTTCACAAATACTAACTGTACCTACTTGCATACCTCACAGCTCGTGCAGTATCTGTAACTCCCACTTTCTCAGATACACATATATAAAACAAAAGTATCCATTTTGTAAACCAGGACTAAAACGAAGTAATAAAACTAAATGACTATTCTATGTCGAATACCTCTGACTACTCTACTGTTAGGAGGTGACATCCACCAAGTCCAGGTCTGTGCATGTAAATAGCTCAAGTGCTACAGTATCAAATTCTACCACCCACTACTGTCATCCCACAATTCAGAAACAGCAGGGCTAAAACTCATTTATATTAACCTAAGGAGTATATGTGACAAAGTAACCAACATACGCGGATTTATAGCGCATTACATCCCAGATATCCTGGTAGCCACTTAAAACTTGATGTTAAAAGACAATAGAATTCACCCACCAGGGTACAATATTCTTAGAGCAGTTTGAAAAGCAAACAAGGCCGGAAGTGTTGCTATTTTATATCCCAACAAATGTGATCTTAGGTTCATAGGTAGGTACTAGGCTAACAGCCCTGGGGTTTATATAAGCCTATCAAAAAAGTTTCCTGGCTTTCACCACCCAAGAATGTTAGTTTCCTGTGACCCTGTCTAGCAGAGCCACAGAAGTGATCCCCGGGGTGAATTTCCTATTTCCCATCCAATTGTCGAGATTTTTCTTAGAGGGTTAATAAGGAGCTTTGATTGACATGAATGGATAGTCTGTTCCAGAGCACTTGAAGTCTCTTGGACAGGAATCTGTCCCTCCAGCATATTCTGTTTGTTGTGGTGGCAAGGTTTAGGTCCCTGGAGCATGTGGCTCGAAGGGATTGGGGTTTCTTTAAGTGTAGCATGTCCCAACAGATCTGGGTTTGACATGGCTTTGTATGTTAGGCAGAGGTTGCCTCTGAGTAGACGATAAGCGACGGAGTAGAGCTGGAATTTTTTGCGACTGTGTATGTATGGCATCTGTTTGAAGCCAGTAATCCTCTTAGTGAGGTATTTCTGTGGCCTTTGTAGTTGTTGTAGAGGTCTTGCAAGGTACATGCCAGACAGGGCGTTGTACTCCATAATGGGTCTGATGAGGGATTAGTAGAGAGGAACAATGACCTTTTTTTTTTTTTCTGGAGGTGAACCCCTTTGTGATGAGGTGTGCCACATAGAAGGATTTCCCGATTACTGTGGCAATGTGATTATCGAAGGAGAAACTACTGTCCACCGGTGTCCCAAGGTCTGTTATCACACTTTCAGTGTTTAGTAGGCTATCGCCAATGTGGTAGTTCACGGGTACAGCATTTTTTCTCAAAGGGGATGACAGTGCACTTCTTGGCATTGAGCCTGAGGCCATGACTTTGACACCAAGCATCAGTCTCAGTGAGGCCCCTTTGTAGAATGTCCACATCATTAGGTGATTCTGTTATGGCACCTAGTTTGCAGTCATCTGTGAACTTCGTTAGCCAAAGACCTGCTGTATTAGCCAGGACTTCTGAGAAGTAGATGCCAAACAGGAGAAGACCCCTGAGCCCTGTGGTACTCCACTTGTCACTGGCCTGAAGTTGGAAATGGAGTCTGCTACTTTCATTGTGTGGGTTCCGTCAGTGAGCCAGTGGGCCCACCCGTCTTGTGACCTAGAGATTTAAGCCCAGTCTAGTGAGTTTATTTGTAATTCCAGAGTGGGTAGTGGTATTAAAAGCCTTGGCGAGGTCAAGATAGGCTGTGTGCACCTCCTTACCCTCGTCCACGGCTCTGGTGACTGCTTCAAAGAAGTCAAGTCAGGTTTAGGAGACATGACCTACCTTTTACAAACCCAAATTGAGTGGGGTCCAGAGTTTGGAGGTTACGTATGTCCTTGTTTATAAGCTCCAAGATGATGCATTCCATGGCTTTGCAGACCAGGCTCATCAGGCTAATGGGGTAGTAGTTCCTGGGTTCGGTGGTGGCGCCCCTTTTGTGGAGTGTGATAACTGTCGCTAAGTGAGACTATGATACTTAGGTGGGGTGCCAGTTCATTCTGTAGTTCATGCAGAACGCAGCCTGGGATGTTGTCAAGTCCCCATGTATGCTTTGTTCTTGGCTTTGGAAAGTAGTACTTGTGCAGCCATGATTACAGGGTCTTTGCATTCTTCCGGTATAGTGATGGGCCCTTGGGGGATGAGTTGGGGGGGTGAAGTTTGCACTGAATCTGTCTACCAGGATGTTGCAATATCAGTTGGTTCTGTATATCTAGTGCCATTGTGCTGTAGTTCAGAGCAGATCTGAGTGTCGCCATTGAGATTCTTGACATAGCTGTAGAATGCTTTGTGGTTGTCTTTAGAATTGGCGGCGATTTTATTTTCGTAACTAGCTTTGGAGGATTTTGAGGGATCTCCGCTTCTTACTGAGGCTGACCAAGGAGATCTGCAATCAGGGGATTTTACTCTCCCCCCCCCCCAACAGCTTCTTCCTTCTGTTGTACAGTTTGTTTATGGCAGGGGACCACCAGATTGGCTTCCTTTTTTTAGAAGATAGTATCTTGGTTCTGTTGGGGTTAGCATGATCCATGCACTCGTGTATGTGCTTATACAGTGCATTTGTATAGGCTTCAGCAGTCATACCTCTATTTTCCATCTGTATGGGTGTCGTGAAGCTTGCCACTTCTGCCTTAAGAAGCATGAAGTTGGCTGTGGAGATGTTTTTTATGGTGGTTTCCTTAATGGGGGTGGGATATTTATGTCTAAGATGATTAGGTTGTGGTCGGATCTGACCAGCGAGGAGTTGACCTCTGGTGTGGAACATCGGTTTCCCATATTGGTAATGACCAGGTCCAGGATATTGCTGCCTTTGGTGGGGGTATGGACAAGCTGATCCAGGGCGTTGGAATTTATGAATTCCAGAAAGCATTGAGCAAATGAGTTAGTACATGAGTAGTTTTCCCAGTTGATGGTGGGTTAGTTGCACTTGGATAATTTCAGATGCATTATGTTGAACAACCAGCCTGGAGGTGTGGATATCCTTAATGAATATGGACATGCCTCCTCCTTTAGTATTTCAATCCAGGTTAGGTGGCCATAAGGTGTGTATGAGTTATAGCCTGGTAATGCAGGGGTGCTCTCTGAAGCGTTGAACCAGGTCTCCGTCACTTCACAGATGTCGATGTTCTCAATTTTAAGGAGTGCCTCGAGTGAATGCATTTTGAGATTTAGACTTCTAGCATTGAGTAGCATTACCCTCCAATTTTGCTTGCTTTTATACCTGCTACGGTGGTGAGTTTGTCATTTGAACCTCGCCTAAAAAAGGCACTGTAGGGGTGGCAAGAGCCTTAGCCAGTATCCGGAATTCCAGGGGCGACAGGTGCAGGCCATCTCTGGCAAAGCATTTTGGTCTGTCGATCATGTTGTCCCAGGCAGACAGACACTGGATCCCCTTAGAATGACACCAGAAGCTTAGCCAGTTATTGAAGTCAGTCATTTTGTACTTGTATTGTGGTATAATTTTGGACGATGGCAGGATGCTACTCAGGGCTAGGGTCATACCTGCCTGGGCTACATGATTCAAGAGCTCCTCCATATCTCTTTACATGTAGGCCAGAGAGGTACATCTCAAGTCAGTCACACCAACATGGACAATGACAGTCATATTTGTACTTATGGAGTGACCTGAGTACTTGCGTTATGTAGCAGATCCTGGCACCCGACAGACAGCTGATGGTAACTTTCTCCTTGTTTAGCCTGGTGAGTGGGACATCAGTGTGCCTGACTATAGCATCACCTATGACTAGTGTGTTAGGTACGTTGTTTTGCCTTATGGGCTAAGGTTGAGTGGCACACTGATTTTGTGGGCTATATAGCATCACCTATGACTAGTGTGTTAGGTACGTTGTTTTGCCTTATGGGCTAAGGTTGAGTGGCACACTGATTTTGTGGGCTATGTGTCATTTGTGTTGTGTTGCGGGGTGGTGGTTGCTAGCATTTCAGCTTTGGAGGTCTATGTTTGGGAAGATTTTTATTTAGAGCCTTCGCGAATGTAGGTGTGTATTTTGTGTTACTATGTGTGCGTTTTGGTGGTGTAGGTTTTGATGGACTATGTGTCGAGTGTGGTGTGGTGCAGGTGTTTACCTTCTCCTCTTGACTGTCTAGTACAGTCTTGGCTGGAGAGAGCTTGGCTTCCAGGTTGGCTGTATAGGTGCATCCCCTCACAGGTTGTAGTGTTGGGTGGTAGGAGGAGAGGTCTGTCCGTGCACATGTGGCAGTTACTACATTGGCCAAAGATGCCCAGATTCATCAAGTGGACAGGGGAAAATACCAGGAGCTGACCCTTAGACATGCCTGTATAGGTGCTTATTAATGTAAGTACTAAAAACTGTTTTCCTCCTACAAGTGAGGAAAGTTGAGTGCTGCAATAATTTGTAGATTATTTAGTGCATGCAACATCAATCAACATAAGTTTTGTTCTTTTAAAGTGGGGAACATTATTTCCTTTCTCATAATAAAACACACACCAAAAATTATGCATTATACTATTTTTCATGTAATATAAAGTGTTATTTATTATACTATTTATAATATTGTTGTGTACATTCCCCCTGATAATGTCTATACTGTTGAAAATGTTCTGTCTTGGGCCACCTTTAATATACCATACAAAATCCTAGTTCTAGGAGACTTAAATACTGACTGGTCCCAAACTTAGCTAACACTCCCAAGTACTAATATTGCCCTGTACGAGTTTTACTTGGCTTGTTAGTAGTCCAACAAAGTACAGTAAATCCTAGACCAAAGCATCTATTATGTACTGTAGACTTACCTCAAAACCCAATAACATCTTCTCCACTGGTACAGTGCCTGAGAAACCTTAGTGACCATCTACCCAACTTTGAACAGAGTACCCACATTTCCTGCTTTGTTTGCAACCTAAATAATTTTAAAGTAAAGTAATTCATCTCAACACTAAAACTGTATGACTGGATTGTGCTGAAAGTGTTTCATTAGATGAAACCACCTTGTGACAATGATAGCCACCTGTCAGTGTGAACGTTGGCTGCAGATGATAGTCACTGTTGATGAGATGCCACTACCTTATGTGCAAAAATTGGTAAAAGAGGGTTGTAAAATGATGGAGAGAGAATGCTTTCAACAGCATGCTAAATAACTATACCCCACTTAGAAGGAAAAGTATACAATAAAACCCAGCCAATTGGCTTTCCAACCAAACAAATCATGAGACTTTGCCGTGCTTTCCAAGCATTGTTTCTGACCTTAAATAAAACAACTCAGGAAAATTTCCAACACTTAAAAGTCTTAGAAACATTACCAAACATAATATCAAGTTAGATAAAAGAAATTATTACTGTGATTTACAGGAAACTCATTAAAACAGTCCTGAACTAGTTTGGAAGTCTGTAAGAAACCTATAAGCAAACAAGAACAATGCAGGACAACCTCCAGGTTTGTACCAAAAACCACAACAGTAAGAAACCTACTAAAGCCAGGCCACACATCACAACCAAATCCATCACCAAGACATCCTCCACCAAAAACTGCTAATGAAGTCAATTTGTACTTCATACAGATTGTATCACATCATGTAAGAATAGTCTGCATCAACTTTTCATCCCCTCAACCAATCCAACACCCACACAGACCACTTCTCATTAAAACCAGTCTCTACATCAGCTGTAACAAACTATCCCCTCAAACTAAACAAAACGCCACCCTGGCTTTGGGCAGGCTTCCAACTGAGTATCTGAAAATATTTGCAAATGCTCCTGCTTACCCAATCTCTATACTAATAGAGATCCATTTCAAGAATGTTACATCCCTATTAACTTGAAAAGCCTTTATATTACCATTATATAAAAGTGCAACATCCACTAAGTTATCCACTTATTGACCTATTGTTATACTCCCACCCATTTCCAAAATCTTAGAAAAAATGTGTACATGGCCAGTTGCTTAATTACCTCGCTAGTAAGAAGCTTCCATGTCCAATACAACACAGCTTCTGTGCCCTAACTTACAGCATCACTGCTGCTCTTTTACAGTTCACAGGATCAATTAATTGAAATAGAAAACCAAGATACATAATGTGTTCCCTGCTTTTCATTTTGTAAAAAGTGTTTGACATTGCCTTCCACTGAAAACTGCTACAAAGACTCCTCCTTTGGACTCTAACTTTTTTTCTGCAGATTTAAAGCCTACCTAACAGAGTTATCAAATGGTTAGATGGCAAAATGAATCCCCATACTAATAACATCCACTAGTGGTAGTAAATTAGTCATCAGTTTTTGAAATGTGTGTGTACTACTTTGTTCCTTAGTTGAATCATCTGATATAACTTAATCTAGTCCTACCGCCTTTCAGTTTCTATGACTGTACTGTGTTGTTTTTGCCTGATATTGGCATGATATGCTTTCCTCCTAACATGACTTTATTTTTTTTAATTGAAATACTTGCTTTTTTTTTTTTTTTACTGAAATGTACTTTTGTGTAGCTTTTCTCCCTGGACCTCAGCTGAAAAGAGGTTCTAACATGCCCAGTTAAACTTTCCCAGTCACCAATGAAAAATAACTAACTAAATAAATAAGGGTGGTGGGAAACTTAGCCAGAATGTGTATGAGATGTTCATTCTCTTTTTTAAAGCCCATTTAAGGTGAAAACATAGGGGCAGAAAGAAGTGCTTTGCTCAGGGTTACATAGGGTGCAAATGAGATCTAAAGGCATTCAGTCTTTCCAGCTTATTTTTATTTTTATTAATTTGTTAAACAGTTACAAGATATTAATGAAACCAAAAGGAGCAACTAGGCTGATGCAGAGTCACAAGCAGAAATGAAAGGCAAAATCCTCAGGTTAAAATCCAAATGAAAGGCAAAATCCTCAGGTTAAAATCCAACTTTAATTCCACTGCAGGTCAGATAAGCGCTTTCACTCATTCATTTGAGCTTCATCAGATCATGTAACAAAGACCTTCAAGTACATAGGCTACATTTATACAGTTAAAACATCTCCTATTGGCTGCTTCTTGTTGCATATTCATGAGTTAATCTAAGCTTAAAGATATATGCACATATAAACATACCGAGATGTATAAAATGAATATAAAAAACATATAAAAAACATATAAAAAACTCTCCATGAACACTCAAGATGCTCTAATAAATATGTATATATATGTCAAAAGAAATCTATTTCAAGGGGTAAAAACATATATGTGCCATCATTTATTATAAGTGATGTCACCATACTGAGAGTAAGGAGAGTATGTGGATAGTTAGATTGAGAGCAGATAGGGGTTTAGGTCTCAATGAGAGAGCCTCCATTAAACCTATGTTAAACAAACCGAGGAATGTTTGTAGATTTTATAATAAATGATGGCACATATATGTTTTTACCCCTTGAAATAGATTTCTTTTGACATATATATACATATTTATTAGAGCATCTTGAGTGTTCATGGAGAGTTTTTTATATGTTTTTTATATTAATTTTATACATCTCAGTATGTTTATATGTGCATATATCTTTAAGCTTAGATTAACTCATGAATATGCAACAAGAAGCAGCCAATAGGAGATGTTTTAACTGTATAAATGTAGCCTATGTACTTGAAGGTCTTTGTTACATGATCTGATGAAGCTCAAATGAATGAGTGAAAGCGCTTATCTGACCTGCAGTGGAATTAAAGTTGGATTTTAACCTGAGGATTTTGCCTTTCATTTGGATTTTAACCTGAGGATTTTGCCTTTCATTTCTACTTGTGACTCTGCATCAGCCTAGTTGCTCCTTTTGGTTTCATTAATATTATTCAAGTTTTTCTGGAGCACTGGGCGTTTATCCTGTTTGTCAGCAAGTGGTTTGTTCCTGTTTTATTAGTTACAAGATATTAATTAGAGGTACTTTTCAGCTGTATCCCTACAGCACTGTTTGGTTAAGTGACAAAGAGACACAGTGTGAAGATAGGGACTAAGGAAATCAAGCCCAAGAGCACAAGATTAAAACTAGAAGTTGTTGAATGCGGTTTGTCATAATGTCAAACAAAGTCACAGCTCAGCACTTCATTAATCAGATGAGTGAGTAGATCCATTGATATTTTTACTTAAAGCCCTGGGGTACACACACGAGAGTGCACATAGACCCACATATATAGATGTAATAGATGTATTTATATATATGTGTGTGTGTGTGTGTGTGTGTGTGTTTGCGCAGCACATGTATGTATATTATGGCTAGTTTAGGGCAGATAGTTAATCTAGTATGTTTTTTTGGGAACTGAGATGTAGTGACAGGAGTGCCAAGGGAGAACTCATGAAGACTTAATGAGTTTTTTTCAATTTTCAGATATAATGTTAACAGAAGTCATTACTGAGCCCAGAGAGGCAGACATTACTCAGTTTAACTGTCTGTAATGGACTCAAGAAAGAAATGTTGAGTGAATATGGAAGGGCATTGATTAAGTGCATTTAAAAATGTAGACTTAAGGTAATTGGAAAATGACAGGGTGTAACAAAAACTAAGAATATGTAATGCTTGAGGATAGAGAGAGGAGACAAAAACTGTGTGTGTAGGACACAAGATAGTATTACTGCTTAAACTAAACATTTTAATTTAAATCCCAAAAGCAAAAACATATCTGCAAATATTAAAGCTACTAAAAATTAAATGGATCAGGAAAAGGCAAAAATTTATTCAGACAAATTCAGTAAGCGCTTTTTGTCTTGTATGTTAAGACTTCTTCAGACTGAATTAAATCAGACACACTCCCATATTAAAACCATTAAAAAAATCACATGACCAGATAATTGCTCAGTCCTTTAACCCTTTCCTTTTCAAATACACTTTGAAGTTTTCTTTATCATTCAAGCCAGGAGGGTAACATGTATTTAACCTTGAGTTGCCAAACGTATTCCCTCCAGTCCAACTCATCTTCAGAACTGAACTTATTCAGATACCCCTCTGTCTGTTCTATAATGGTACATTTAAAACCCACTTTGCGTTTACTTATTTTGTGATGTTTACTTAGTGCATTTTTTACATCATCTGTTTCTATAGCATATCTGTGTTCATACAATCTCCTATACAATTCTCTGGTTGTACGTCCCACATAAAATGAATTGCATGAATTACATGTAATCAGGTACCTGACAAATTTGGACTTGCATGAATACCCTGAATTTCAATACTGATTCCATTAACATTAACTTCATTCACTCCAATGTTTAAAACTGACAGTAATTGCAATTACAACACTTATACATTCCAACTATTGCACACTGCCATAGATAAACTTGATGTTTGCCCCTTTTCTGAATAAATAAGCGTTTGTCACCCACTATCTCCTTTATTTCAGAGAAGCTACTTAAAATTTTCCACTTGTTAATTCAATTTTTAAATGGCATTTTCATCTACACTGTTAGTAACCTGCATAGATGTACTGAAATTAATACTTTTCTGAAACTTGATTCACCCCACTTTTGTAAATCGAGAACCTCTTTAAATTTCTCTTACTGTTTCAACTGGATAACCCCTACTAACAAATTTACTGCATAAAAGCTCCCCTTCTAAAAAGTCATGATTTTTTTTGCCGACATAAAAGCTCTAATTAGTTGTCCCTTAACCTCATTAACCTTTGATGTGAAGTTATTGTATCTTGCCTTCATTCTCACTGATGAGTTTGGAGCCGATCCTCTGCTCCGACTCGGCCAGATGCTAAAGTTCGAGGTCTTCAAACAGCTCATGGCCTACTCCCTATCCCATGATGCAGTGATGCTTTCCTCGGATCTAGTTTGCTGCTGCAACAGGTCGGTTGTTCCAACAGCTCTGGCCAGTATTGTGAAAACTTTTTTGAATTTTTTTTCTCTAAAACTTTGTGTTAGTTTTTACATTAGACTTAGGTACTTGAGATACTTTGTCATTCTTAAGTCATATTTAGTCTAGCGTGCATTTTTTTCTCTTCCTTTGAGGCTGTTTATTTCTAGGCCTACTTATGTATCCTTGAGATTAGTTAATTAAAAAAAGCAAACAAAAAAAAACGTTGCTCCCTATCCTTTCTGCTTTAACAAGTAAGCCCATTTTTTTTATTAGGGCAGTAGTAATTCACTTTATACTGTTAGTTGAACTTGTATATTTATTCAGCCCTGTAGTATTGTTAGGGTTGTATAATTATTGTACTTTGAATAGCATTGTGTTTTTCCTATAGTTACTATCGTAGTTCTCATAGTCTAGAGTTAGACCCTGTTTTATTGGGGCTATTTTTTGCTATATTTGCTGCTGTTATATAGACTGTGTGCTGTGGTGTTATACATTATACTTTATTGTTACAGCCAAAAATTTTTTTTCTTTGGGGCTATTACTTCTGATAAAGAGTGCTTTACCATGTCTGAGAAGGCTAAGTCTGGTTTCAAGAAATGTCCAAAATGTGGACAAAAGATGTCTGTCACAGATAGGCACACAAACTGTGTTTATTGTTTAGGTGAGCTTCTCCTTCAAGAAAATTGTCATCTGTCACTCTGTTAGTTCTCTCATTCTTCATGAACGCAAGAATAAACTAATGGCAAGAGGTCTATTAAAATCTTCCTTTCAAGAAGGCTTGGAAAAGGACAAACCTGCTAAGTCTTCTAAAACGTTATCTTTCCAGTTTGTCGTCGGAGGCGAAAAAGGGCTCATCGATTTCTAAATCTAGCAAGACTGCCACCTCTGCTCCAAAGCCTACGGAACCGGAGGTGGTGGTTGTCAGTAGGAGCCTGTCCCCAGAATTGGAGCTGGTAACTCCTACTTTAACATCTCCAATTTTGCAGTCAAAGACTTCATCTATTGCTTCCTGGTCCTCAAAACTATGTGATAAGGATGTAGATTGAGTGGTGCAGAGCCTTTTGCAGTCAACAGGCGCTAGCAAAAATTCTGTCAGGTTTGACCCTTAGGGCTTTGGAACCGATTAAGACCCAACCCATTTCTTCAGTTCCTCCTCCAATTCAACCCGAAGTTTCGGAGCCAGAGTGTTCGGAACAGATTATTGTGGAACCGCCGGAGCTGACACCTCTGGGGCTTTCGGCTCAGACTACTTTGACCTCTTCGGTACCTACCTTAAAGTTTAGGAGCCGACACTTGCCGGTCAGATCTGGCGAGGATAGTCGTACCGATCATTCGGTGCCAACTGTGCCTCTCGGCACCTACCTCAGGCTCTGATCCCATGGCTTTGGTGCCCCAGAGACTGCCTATTTCTATGGGTCCAGGCGTCTCTTCTGATCGGAGCCATGGGGCTTTTGATGTTATGAGGAGAGTGTTGTCCCCTCGGGCACCCAAGTCATCGGTGCTAGCAATCTCCTCCCCTAAAGTTCCTGTGTCTTCCTCTGCTTCACTGATCCCTCAAAAGAGTAGAGACCCAGAGTCTCAGGTCCCCCCATCCGATGAGCCCTGCTCTTCTGGGACCTCCCCAGAAGCTCCCACTGAGGAGGTTCCCAGGAAGAGAATTTGTAAAAGGAAGCGTCTGAATTCCCCACAGGAATCCATCACGTGTGATACTGACTTAAATGAGTCAGAAGGGTCCCCACTGACCCCCTCTGAAGATGACTCTTTTGGTGATATCTTAGAAATACTAAAACAGAGGGGTGGCTAGAACCCCCTTAACCCTACTGATGATGAGTCAGTACTCCTGAAAGCTTTCGGGTCTCAACCATCCACCTCTTGGGTGACTCCACCTTTTGATGAGTTTATGGACCTTCTCTCCCGAAATGTGTGGAAGTTCCTGGATACCATAGAACTAGTCCCTCGGAGCCCTAATAAATTTATAACTTCACCCCAGGACAAGGCTTTCCTTACCAAAGGAGTACCCATTGATGCTATGGTGGTGGCAGCAGCCAGCAAAAAGGTGTTATTGGAGACCTCCACATCTGTTCTTCCGGCTAATAGAGATTCTAGGATCATGGACAGATACGGAAAGCGCATGTTTAGTTCAGCGGCCTTTACTCTTCGATCCCTGAACTACCTCACACATTTTACTAGACTGCATAGAGATTTCCTTAAGGAGTTGGAGGATACTCTGCAGGGTGCGGTACCTGCGGGGGTCTCAGAGAAGGTAACCTCCCAACTTGCTACCCTAAATTCCCTTATAAAGTCTTCCATGCGTCTGATTTCATATTATGGAATGAGTAGGGCAGCGGGTACAAGAATTGCTCTTAGGAAACCCTCCTGGATAAGCTTATGTTCCTTTGCGGAGCCCTACAAGTCATCCTTTGATGGTTCATCACTTTTTGGACCCAAAGTAAGGGAAATGCTGATCAGGTGTGAGCAAGATGGAAAGACTCTGTCTGCCATAGGAGTCCGTG
The DNA here is from genome assembly GCF_019279795.1 of Protopterus annectens. Lineage (NCBI taxonomy): Eukaryota > Metazoa > Chordata > Ceratodontiformes > Protopteridae > Protopterus > Protopterus annectens. Next base: position 331,718,922 of record NC_056747.1, read on the forward strand.
TTTCCACCCCTACTAGACCTTATCATAAAGGTCAGAAAAGTAGAAAAATGTGGTTCCACAAAGCCCAAGGAGCTTTCCTTGACACATGGTGAAACCCCCTTTAGAGGCAGAGGAGGGGGCAATAATGGAAGACGCCGTCCATGCGACAGAGGGGGCCCGCAAAATCAGGGTGACAGGGATCAGTTCTTTGGAAAGCCCTACCAGTGCTCCTGAAAGGAGGCCTGTCTGTCCACCTCTGGAGGCAGTCGGGGGACATTTAGCTTTGTAACCAGACACCTGGCTAAAAATCACAAAAGGTCATTGGGTACAAAGCATAATGTCCAGAGGATACACCATTCCCTTTGCTGCACCTCCGACCCCTGTGAAAAAAAATCCCAGATGTTCCACCCAGTCACAGGGAACAGGCAACCGCAGAAATTACAATGTTGCTAGAAAAAAAGAGTCATCCAACAAGTCCCAGCAGATCCGAGAGGATCTGGAATTTACTCAAGGTACTTTTTAGTTCCAAAGAAAACAGGGGACTGGAGACCAATGTTGGATCTCAGCAGATTGAACAAATCTGTCAAAAAAACAAAGTTTCAGATGGTCACTCTACAGTCTATACTTCCTTTTTTAGGAAAAGACGATTGGATGTGCTCAATAGATCTCCAGGATGCGTACTACCATATAAAGATGGCCAGACCATCCAGGGATCATCTACGCTTTCGGCTGGGAGCCAGTCACTTTCAGTTTCGAGCTCTGCCCTTTGGTCTCACTACAGACCCCAGAATGTTCACCAAATGCATGGCAGTTGTCACGGCTCACCTGAGACGGTTAGGATTCCAGGTGTTTCCATATTTAGATGACTGGCTCCTCACCGACACCATCAAGCATCAACTCATGCAACAAAGGAAGACAACCTTAGGTCTTTGCAGTTGATTGGGGATTACTATAAACTGGAGCAAATCTACTTTACAGCCATCCAAACATACCGTTTTTGTAGGAGCAGATCTCAACACAATTTCCATGACCATAAAACTTCCAGCGGAAAGAGACGCAAGCCTTCGACAACAAGTTCTGGACCTCATCCCCAAACAGAGAGCCCTAGTTTCAGTAGTGCTCAAATTACTAGGGACCATGGCTACAGCCATCGTTGCCATTCCATTAGGCCGAAAGCACATGCAGATACTTCAATGACTGGTTTTCGCACAATGGTCTTATCAGGAACTTCCAATGTCTCATCCCATTATAATGACAAAGTCATGCAAGAGGGATCTTCTTTGGTGGCTGACCTCTCCTCAAGTGACAATAGGGTGTCCCTTTGTTCTACCAACCCCTGTTGCCACTGTGACCATAGATGCCTGTCTGATAGGGTAGGGGGGGGCATTTTCAGGGAAGGACAGCCCAAGGCACATGGGAGAATCACGAGGCTCATATGCATATCAATGTCCTAGAGATGAGAGCAGTGCTACTAGCGTTGCAGTCCTTTCAAAACTTTCTACATCTAGGGACTATTGCAGTACAGATGGACAAGCATGTCAGTGGTCTGGTACATAAATAGGGAGGAACCAGATCATACCCCTTATGTCGAGAGGCCCTGAGAGTATGGCAGTGGGCAGTATCCATCCAGCACTGTCTGATAGCAACGCACATCCCGGGGAGGTCCAGTCTGATAGCGGACAAGTTGAGCAGTGCAATTCTGTTGCCTCACGAGTGGTCCTTGAAAGAAGTAGCGGAAAGGATATTCCACAGATGGAGCCAGCCTTGCTGCGACCTCTTTGCAACCCCCACCAAAACCAAGTGCAGCAGCTGCTTTGCCCTGATCCCCAACTTGGGGGATGCCCCAAGGGATGCACTTGTACGCATTTGGCCCCCGGGACTTCTTTATGCCTTTCCCCAGTTTCCTCTGATACCCAAATTCCTACAGAAAGCCAGCACTCTGGGAAGGACCATTATTTTAATAGCCGCTTACTGGACTTGTCAAATTTGGTTCCCCTTTCTGCAGCGTCATCTACTAGAAGAGCCATGGATTCTGGATCCAGTTCCAGATCTTCTGATGCATTCATCAGGGGTTTTTCATCCACTATTCATACCCTAAAGTTGACAGCTTGGCTGCTCCAGCTCTACGAATAGCCAGGTTCCACAATTTATCACCTGCAGCACAGAGCATCCTAATTTATTCTCATAAATCTTCTGCTAGGAAACTATACCTTAGCAAGTGGAAAAGATTTTCCATATGGGCGTCAAATAATAATGTTGACCCATATATGGCTTCACTTTCTTCCATTTTAGAGTTTCTGGCTAAACTGTTTCATGAAGGAGCAGATGCAGCAACCCTTGGGGTTCAATTGGCAGCAATTTCTAATTTTCATATTGGCGATCAACAGTCCCCATCATGTCACACAGACTTTCTAAAGCATTCCTTAAAGGTACTATTCACTTGAGACCACCTATTAGAACCCCAGCTGCTCCATGGAAACTCAATTTTGTGCTGTCCCGGATAATTTTACCCCCCTTTTGAATCTGCATCATCCTATGATTTGAAATACCCGTCATGGAAGACCATTTTCCTTGTAGCTATTATTTCTGCACAAAGAATTTCGGAACTGAAACAAATCTTAACCAGACTATAGAATTACCTTTTTTCCCAAATATACAAACAAAATGGAACACATGTTGCACAAACTCGATGTCCGTAGACAACTTCGATTCTATTTAGACAGGACTAAGGACTTCAGAAAGTCGGATCAACTTTTTGTTTCCTTTTCACATTCAAAGAAGGGTACTCTGGTAGTAAAAATCACTTTGTCAAAATGGTTGTCAGATTGTATTTCTTTCACATACAACTCTACGCACATGACAGAAAATCATAAAGTCAAGGCTCACTGAATCAGGGCAGTTTCCACATCTTCAGCTTTTCTAGCAAGGCTACCTATAGATACCATTTGTGCAACAGCCACATGGTCCTCACCTCATACCTTTATCACTCATTACAAATTGGATAAGACCTCCAGGACAGGGCCTCCTTTGGTTCTATGGTTCTGAGGAATGTACGTCCATGAGCCACCCATGGAGATGGTGCTTGGGATGCTAACCCATCAGTGAGAATGAAGGTGAGATAGAACAACTTCACATAAAGAAGTTGTGTACTCACCATAACGTTCCATGCGAGTTGTTCATTTCGCCTTTATTCTTATGTCCCACCCACCAACCACCTACCTTTAAAGTCTTGAGGGCCTGGAAGTTCAAACAGATCTTAGTGATGCTTTGTCCTTATCTACAGTGTTCTTATTTCAATGCCTTTATACTTTAGTTATCAGTATGATTGGGCAAGCAAGATCTGAGGGAAGCACGATTGCATCATGGGATAGGGAGTAGACCACGAGCTGTTTGAAGACCTCGAGCTTTAGCATCTGGCCGAGTCAGAGCCAACGATTAGTTCCGAACCCATCAGTGAGAATGAAGACGAGATGAACAACTCACATGGAACGTTATGGTGAGTACGTAACTTCTTTTTTTAGGATGCGTTCTGCTGTAATCTAAATAGGCATTATTCTGTACTTCTTTTTTTTTTTTTTTTTTTTTTTTTTTTATAAATTTTGGTAAACAACTTGCCTTTCTCTTTAAATACTGTTACATTCAAAAACTTCACACTTAAGTTTACATCAGATGTTAATGCATTAAGGAATGTGCTTGCATTATTATGCTCTACAAACTCATTAAAAGAGTGTGAGGCTGTCATAATGGTTAAGGTGTTTACCTGACAGACACATAGTACAGGGTTTGATTTTCACATGGGGTTATTTGGCAAGGCTTAAAATGACCCACAAGGACAAGTTAGCCTAGTACTAATCTGTGAAGCTATGAACCTAAATTGCCATCTACCCTCCAAACCAAAAACACATCCTCGATAAAATATTATCACTGTACACACTTGAAAATATTAGCTTTCTCCCAACCATCATGAAAATGTTGGCATAACTGGGTGTCATAGCAGCCCCCATTGCCGCACTTAATTTTTCATTAAAATTTGGTAGTAAACTCAAAAAAATTATAACTCAAAATATGTAACATTTCCATCAAAATACATACTGTAACAGTTGAAAAAAGCGTTATAGCTCAATAAACGTCTTGCCTTTTCTGAGCTGTTTAGTTTTTAGTAGTTTTTTTTTTTATTTGCAGCTAAGTGTTCTCTTTTGTGATTTATATTCTATTGTTGGCAACTTTTCATGGAAGGCCAAGAAGGTTCCAGTTTTATGATGTTGCTATTTGGTGTTACTCTGCATGACATCCAATGGATCCATAGTACTCAACCAAGAAGCATGTGTGAGCAGAAGTAATGTGCCTAGAGTTAACAATAAACCCAATTCTGTTCGGAGATCGGATGAGGCCTTTTCAGGAAGTCTTGCAGCACCTTTCAACCCTTTTGGTCACGCTGACATTAAAAATGTAGGTAACAGAGCACCAAATTTGACTGGGCCATTTTGTGAGCTAGAGAAAGATTTAATTAAGCTTAAACTGTTACACTGGGATATCTTATATTTTGAGAATTGTGTGGCTGTTGAGTACCTAGGGGTCTAAGGGTAACTAAGATCTCAGCAGGAGATGATTTTTCCAAGGAATTTTTTAAGAAATGGATTGAGCTCAATCAGAAAGTGGGCATGCAGTATGGAAATATTAATCGATCACAGTATGCAAAAAAACTTGGTTTTGAACAAAATAATTTTTTCCAGTTATTTTTTTGCTTAAGGTGACACCACCAGTGATAATTTTGATATGAAGCTTTGTTTAAACCAAAAAGCAAAAACACAAGACTGCCACCAAAGCTTTAGAACTCACTTGTGCTGCACAAAACAGATCCAGAATAAAAAGCAAAACACCAGGACTTGGAGAAGGCTGTAGAATCCAGTATAAAAATCTTTATTCGACACAAGCGCTTTTGTGGGTAACCCCACTTCTTCAGATGTCTAATACATTTTAGAAAATGCTCTTGGTTTAAATATCCTCTTGAAACACATGATTAAAACCAACCAATACTTTGGTCTGGTGTGGACAAGCACTTTCAATTTAAAGTACCATTCTACAAGGTACATGCCATTGACTAAACTAGAGATATGAATGTATATGTATACACTTCTAAAAGCTTAATTATAAAGTATCTAAATTGTAATTCAAATTTCCATAACATTTCAGTTTGCAATCACAAGCACAGAATATATCTGCACATATTTATATTTTCCACTTATATTCTCCAAAACACATACAAGCCTGTAACAAGAAGTCAGTCATTTATCATACAAACAATTCCACAGCACATCTTGCCTGAAAAGCTGCCTAGACTTTAACTTAGGACATTTCATTTTACAATCGCAAGCAAAGAATATATCTGCATGTTTACATTTTCCACTTATGTTCTCCAAAACACATACAAGCCTATAACAAGAGTCAGTTATTTATCACACTAACAATTCTACAGCAAATATTACCAAAAAATCTGCCTAGACTTTAAATTGGGATGCAGGGGTATACATTCATTTAATCCATGACCTCTGTCAGCCCTTAATCTTACTATCCACTTAGCTTCAAGCTCTTCAGTGATGTTCTGTAGGTCCCCCCCTCTTATACTCTCATATGTTCTTCCTATAACTAGTTTATATAATATAATTTCTAGTTATAATATTAATACTAATATTATATAATTTCTAGTTGTAGGAAGAAAATATGAGAGCATAAGGGGGTGGGGGGAACCTATGGAACATCACTGAAGAGCTTGAAGCTAAGTGTATAGCAAGATTAAGGGCTGACAGAGGTCATGGATTAAATGAATATATGCCCTTGCATCCCAAGTTAAAGTCTAGGCAGGTTTTTAGGCAAGATGTGTTGTGGAATTGTTTGTATGATAATTACTGACTTCTTGTTACAGGCTTGTATGTGTTTTGGAGAATGTTGTCTCTTTCGGCTTTTCCCGGTTAGGGGTCGCCACAGCGGAACTCCGGTCCGCTAATGATTGGCATTAGATTTTTACGTGCCGAGTTGCCAGCCCTGACGCACAACCTTCAACGAAGATACGCCCATTCACTCATGTCTCCACACAGAAGACGCTCTAGCTGGGAATCGAAATTTGAATTACAATTTAGTTACTTTATAAATAGGCTTTTAGAAGTATATACATATACATTCAGATCCCTAGTTTAGTCAATGGCATGTACCTTGTAGAATGTTACAAAGTGCTTGTTCACACCATTTCAAGAGGATATTTAAGCCAAGAGGTGTAAAAAAGCAACAAAATGTCCCTCGTAACTGTCAAAGGTGGTTTCAATGTAAATGTAGAAAACTGTGTATAAAGGCTGAAACACACCACCAAAGAGTGAAATATACCACCACGAAATAGAAATGTTAAAACTATGAATTTTAGTAATTAAAACTTTAAATAAAACTCTATATAAAACTTAAAAAAAGTGAAGCCCTTTACTTAATACACGATAAGCGCTTTTGGCTAAATGCCTTCCTCAGATCATAATGGTTTGGGCTTCATTGGGCAGAGATAAATGAACGGGCACTAATCATAGTTCTATATATGGGCCAATTCCTCCTTTTAGACCAATCGGTCATTATCCAATCAGGGGACTCTAAAGGTAACACACCTCCAAGTTGCCGAATGCAAAAAACATCTTCCCTGTGGACTTGCTACATGCAAGGCTGACGAACAAACAGCCTTGTTGATACTAGCCTCTGTTCCTTCCCTATTTCTCTGATCTTCTAAAAGGTACTCTTATTTTTCGATATTATAATAGAAACTGTTCATTGTATGTGACATGCTGTCTCCCTGAGTGATCCTGTAATCCAAAGGAAATTTACTGAAGTGTTGTGAATTGAGCCGAATCTTCAACAAGACGGAGGATAAAAAAATAATAAATAGTGAAATAAGGCATAAATCCATGGGCCCTATTTTACAAGAGGGGAAAAGTGGCCAATAATCTGTTTGTAATCTATTGCTTTCTAGGTTAGCACCTTCCTTTTCATTGTAGTGCTTAACCAAGCCAGATGTCATTTAAGTTTATCTATGGCAGTGTGTAATAAAGTTGGAATGTGTAAGTGTTATAATTGCAATTGCTGTCAGTTTTTATATGTTGGAGTGAATGAAGTTAATGTTAATAGAATCAATATTAAAATTCAGGGTAGTTATTCGTGTTAAGTCCAAATTTGTCATGTATTTGATTATGTATAATTCAAGCAATTCATTTTATGTGGTACATACAACCAGTGAATTGTGTAAGAGATTGTACGGACATAGATATGCTATAGAAACAGGTGATGTAACAAATGCACTAAGTAAATATTATAAAATAAGTAAATTCAAAGTGGGTTTTAAATGTATAGTTATAGAACAGATAGAGGGGTATTTGAATAAGTTCAGTGCTGAATGTGAGTTGGACTGGATGGTATATGTTTGGCAAGTAGGCTAAATGCATGTTACCCTCCTGGCTTGAATGATGGAGAAAACTTTAAAATGTATTTGAAAAGGATAGGGTTAAAGCATCCCCCCCCCTCACCCCTAAATGGCCCATCTCAATACCGGAAGATTGCCAAATTCCAGTAATAACAGCCACACAGGTACAAAATGCACTCTCCCAAGCTAAGAATACAGCATCCATGGGACTAGATGACATCCCAGGCTGTGTACTACATGAACTACAATATGAACTGGCACATCACCTAAGTGTCATGTTTAATCATAGCCTCACCTCAGGTTTCGTGCCCAATGAGTGGCGCAGAGCTACAGTTATCGCACTCCACAAGGGGGGATCCACCTTAGATCCCGGAAACTACCGTCCCATCAGTCTGACGAGCCTTATCTGCAAGGCCATGGAGCATATTATCATGGAACTTATAAACAAAGACATTGGCAACCTTCAAACACTGGACCCCACCCAGTTTGGGTTCATGAAGTGCCGATCTGGTCTCCTGAACCTGATTGACTTCTTCAAATCAGTCTCCAGAGCCATGGACAAGGGTAAGGTGGTCCACACATCCTATCTAGACCTTGCCAAGGCCTTTGACACCATCCCCCACTCTGGAATCATAGATAAACTTACTAAGTTGGGCGTTAATCCCTACATCACCCAATGGGTTGCTAACTGGCTTACTGATAGAAACCACACTGTAAAAGTAGCCGACTCCAAATCCAGCTCCAGACAAGTGACAAGTGGAGTACCTCAGGGTTCAGTCCTGGGACCGCTGTTGTTTGGCATCTACTTCTCTGGAGTACAGGCCAACACTAAGGGACTCTGGCTAACAAAGTTTGCAGATGACTGCAAACTGGGAGCCATTATTGAATCCCCAAATGATGTGGATACTCTCCAAAAGGGCCTTACAGAAACAGATGCTTGGTGCCAGAGCCATGGGCTCAAGCTCGTTGCCAAGAAATGTATAGTTATCCCCTTTGGGAAAAAACATGTACCCGTGAATTACCATATAGGTGGCAGTACATTAAACACCGAAAGTGTGATAAGAGACTTAGGGACATAGATGGACAGTGGTCTCACCTTCGATAACCACATCGCCACAACAGACAGGAAATCCTTCTATGTGGCACACCTCATCACTAAGGGCTTTTCATCCAGATAAAAGGAGGTCATTGTCCCACTATACTCATCCCTCATTAGACCCATTAGAGAATACAACGCCCTGTTTGGTATGTACCTCTCAAGACATCTGCAACATCTGGAAAGGCCACAGAAATACCTCACTAAAAGAATCACGGGCCTAAAGCAGATGCCCTACGCTGGCCGTCTTAAAAAACTCCAGCTATACTCTGTCGCATATTGTCTACTCTGAGGCGATCTCTGCTTAACATACAAGGCCATGTCAAACCCAGAGCTGTTGGACATGCTACACTTAAAGAAATCCCAATCCCTCAGAGCCACACGCTCCAGGGATCTAAACCTTGTCATCACAATAAACAAAACATGCTGGAGGTATAGGTTCCTGACCCAGAGACTCCCCAGACTCTGGAATAGATTGCCCATACATGTCAAGCAGAGTGCCTCTTTGGCCCTCTTCAAAAGGAACCTTGACGATTGGATGGGAGAAAGGAAATTCTCCCCGGGGATCACATCAGTCGCCCTGCTAGACAGGGGGGTCCAGGGAAGTAAATAGTGTGGGAAGAAATAGCCAGGGAATTCTTATGGCTAGGCTTGTATAGGCCCTAGGGCTGATAGCCTAGTTACCAACCTATGAACCTATTGAGCAATTATTTGGTCATGTGATTTTTTTTTTAGTGGTTTTAAGTATGGGTGTGATTGAATTCAGTCTGAAGAAGTCTTAATTAAGATACAAGATGAAAGTGCTTACTGAATTTATGTTTGAATAAACTTTTTGCCTTTTCTTGAGCCTTTTAATTTTTACTATACATTTTAATGTCTCTTTTATGATAGGAGATATGTAAATGACAGCGTTGCTACCATATATTTATTGATCTGCTACTCTATAATTTAATTTTGCCACTATAAATGCATTTTTTCTTGCTGCTCTTTGACATCAATGTATGTCAGTTACTGCAGCCTTTTAACATGACTTGACCTTTTTTGTATTCATTTTGTTCTGGCTGTAGCCCCATTTACCTTGTGTTTTTTTTTATTCCTCTTAAAGTAATGCAAATCAAGTTTCCGTTTCAGAAAAGAATTTGTATTGCATTCTCTGCTTTTAAAAACAGTTCAGTGATTTACTGTCCTTCCAGTAGGTTGAAGATTGTTGTGTTTACCTGCTCTTGTCATTAGTAAGTCTGTTGCACATCTTATTAAATAATGCATTTTAAAGTGAGTGGGCACTGGGTAAAGGTCATGGTGTGTTATACTGCCTGGCTGTCAGTTAATGTTGTACTCGTGTTTGAAAAAAAATGAAAATCGCATGCGCTTTTGAGATGCTCTGCATTTTAAGAAATAGGTTCCTTCTGTATTTCTAGGTACGCAACCCTGTATATGCCAAGAAAGAACAATAATATGTCCCTTAGGAATGAATGGGGCTTGATTTTAATGCCATAGTTAAGTCTAATAGTGTCCCTTTTGAAGTAACGATGGCCACTTCACTTAGTACTGCTTTTGATTCAAATGAGCAGCTTTATTTGTCCCTAAATGGCCATTGTTGTACATATGCATGGCTTTAAAATTAAGCACCATTTGGTAACATGGGACACACCCCATGCTGTTCCTTATTAAATGTACCTGTTAGCCTGAGTATGAATGGGCTGTAGTATGTGGGTATGAGGATCTTTATGAACATGTTGAGTTTGGATTAAGCAAGAAAGCCAAAAAGAATGTTTGTTTTTTTTTCCTTCTAGCCAAACCTAGATTATATGATGAACAGTAGGGCTGGCCACCACATTGTACTAGTCACAGCTGGAATGTCTCTCTACCATCACTTCTGACTAAGCAGCATACTTAATTAAGCTTTTTCCAAATGAGGTAGCAAAACTCGAGTATGTGAACTCTTTTCTTAAAATGTACTCTTAAACAACTGTATACGATTCATTCAGCAAAATATACTCAAATATGGAAAAGTTAACACTGTGATAGTTTTATCTTTATTGCTGCTGAATAGCATTATATGCCCCACCCAGTGACTGCACAAGAATTTTTAGGAATGAGAGCAGCATTTTAAACAGTCCTGATGGATGCTGAATGTGTATTAGATTGGAGTGTTTGCTTTAGATGGAAAGGAAGAAACTGAAAATGGTGCTGCCAAGTAACAGCGGTAATAGTTGTAAAAATGTTTGACAGCACTAAACTTCTGGTTACAGATGAAGTCGATGTAGAGCATCTGTTTGGAAGAGATATCAGTGCTGATCTCTAAACATGCAGCAACAGTGTTTGTGACTGCCAGTCAGTGAGTTGCAGGTAATTCTAAGCTAGAAAACAGGTGAAATTCATACTGAGCATTTCTTTACAGGTAAGGCCAGTGCTAATCAACCAGTTAAAGATGGTGCTCTTACAGAACATTTAGTTACAGGGAAGATCAGCCCTGATTGTTCATTTTACAGGTAAGGGATGGTACATCTAGCTACAGGTAAGACCAGTACTGATCGGTATGTTACAGATAGGGATGATACAGAACATCGAGCTGTAGGTACTGTCAGTGCTGTTCAGCCAATTATAGATAGGAATAGCACATGCAATTCGGTTATAGCTGAGTTTGGCACAGAAGAACTACTTTACTGGTAAAGTAGGATATCCAGGTACAATTAGAAGGTCTACACTAGTCATTTAAGACCAGGGGGTTACTGGTAATATCTATAATGAACCTTGAGGCACCTATAATGCTTGTCTACATAACAAGGAGGATTAGTGAAGCTGATGAACATGGATGTGATACTGTCCTTTTATAGGGCAGGGTATTAGTAAGACCACCTTTTGAAAGGTGTGTACATTTCTGAAGGTTTTGTAAGGAAAAGAAGATAAAGTTGGCAGAGCTAGATCATGGTCAAATGGGGCCCTAAGCAGGGTGATGAGCTAGCCCCCACCTGTCATGCAGCCATACAAGTACCCCATTACTTGTCTGTCTCTCCCAGGTTACCATAAACATTGTTTAAACTTGTCCGGGTACATGCCATTTTCTTTTTTTACTTTTACAGTTAACACAGAGATTTGGAGTTCATTTAAAACGTTTATTTAACATTTTACAGAAACAACACAGCTATTTCTAAACAAAACATTCTTACATTGAAATAACTTACAATGATAAATGGTAGGTTTCTTTTCCCTTGAAACTTGCATTTAGTGAAACATGCATCTGGCAATCCATTAAACTAGAAGAGCTGTGCTGGGATTAATACTTAAACAGCATATAATAAAGTACTAAGTAGTGCACATGTGAAAGGTGCAGGAATTCAAAAGATGGATGTGTAAATGCATTTGCTAACAGCTTGAGACACCACACTGGACACAAGTGTCACATTTCAGGAGTAAACCAGAATAATTTGGTGGAGTCACACAGAAGACAAATGAAGGCCAAGGGAATCAAACCATGTACATCAAGAAGCAGTTCTCATAGCCTTGCTCATCTGCATTAAGTGGTAGACAAGCTGGTGTAGCCCATATGACCTGCATTTCTTACCTGTGTGCTTGCAAAAACAAGATAAATTAAAAATATATTCATAGTTAAAATGTTAATATTAAACTCAGAGTTCATGCTGTTCAGTTTATTCACAGCTAAATAATAAACACACTGTCAGCATTCAACAAAGAAGGAAGCCAAGGATCACATCCATAGAGCATGTCTCATATGATGATGCTCCTATTTATTGCAATCAGATGTTCTTCGTGTTTCACTGTTGCAGTCATCACACTTGGGTTATTCCTGCCAGGGTAGCCCTCAGTCGGCCCGAGTTTCAGAGGCTTAGTATTTCTGCATCGATTACTGTCGCTCCAAGACTGACGTCAGGTCGTCAGTGGTATAAAATCAGGCAGCCGACACCATTACATCAGTCTTTCTTGCCGAGGAGCCCGAAGCAGAAGCAGTTCACACGAGTGCAGGTCGGCCGCTACCTGAGTTTTTCATTTCCGAATTGAAGTTGAGATCTTCTAAAGCTAAGTACCCATTTGGGGATCCTTCTTTCTTGCTCTAACCGATGTCAGAAAAAGTTAACAATTGTCTCGCCTGTGGAAAGCAAATACCACACCGAGACTTTCATTCTTACTGCGTCACCTGTTTAGGCTCAAACCACGACATCCCCTGCTGTCGTTTTTGTGCTTTGTTCAATGCCAGAACTATACGTTGTCAGGTCCTTATTGTAGCTAGATATTTTTGCTCAGTCCTCGAATTCCAATATGGCTTCGGTAAGCCAACCGACTACCGATCTTCCAAAAAAACCTAAGGGTAAAGACAGAGCCAGACTGCACAAGTCCAAAACTGCCGACGACTTTTCTGTTAAGCTAGTCATCAGTTCTCCAGTCCTCAGTGAGGTGCTTTTGCAGCCCCTGATGCCCACTTCTGCGGGTTTGCAGGCCGCTTCCGAGACCCTTTCGGAGTCCGGTATGCCACGAGACTCTTCTTCAACTAAGGATCTGCGGATGTTTCTACCTTGGATGGGTCCAGAGTCTCTGAGCAGGCAACAGCTTTCGAGGAAATACTTCGCACTACCAATACTCGACACAGACTGATTTATTTCGCGTCTTCAGTTCTTTCAAAAACTACCGAGTTTCTAAGGCCCAGGGTACGAACCACTCCCAAAAAAATGACAACCCAAGCTCAGGCCCCTGCTTCCTTGCCTCAATCTCAAATGCTTAAAATGACAGAAGACCTTATAATGCTTATTAGGGGAAGGCAAGCTACCCCTTCCAAAAGAAAGAGACTTGTCCCCGTAGTTTTATCTGAACAGGAGTCCGATGACTGATGCATCTGAATATGAAGATATGCAACTCCTCTCTGCTTATAAGGATTCTGATGCAGAGGAATCCATCGCTTCAGCCTCTCCACCCAAGGACTTTTCCTTTGGGGAAACTCTACATACTTTAAGGGAGCATTTCCAATGGGAATGTCAGGAATATCCTCCGTCAAAAAAGAGACTCTGGGAATTCTTAGATCTTTCACAGCACAGATTTCTGGTCATTCCTCCTGTCCTGGATGTTGTAAATGTTTTTTTGGAATTCAGCCTGACCCCTGACACCCTCCCTCCTGCTCCCAGGAAACCTGACAGGTATTATAGAGTCCCTGACTCTCACAAATTTTTTTTCAAAAATTCTACTGCTGACCTCGAGGTCATCTCTCAAGAACCTAAAGGAATCAAAGCAACTTCATCTAAGAATCCCACGCCCTCAGGTAGGGATTCCCGAGCATTGGACAGATTGGGTAAAAATCCAACCAAATCCCAAAAACAGTGAAGAGACGACAACTGTAACAACCAATATTAGACAGACAACTCAACTCTGAATATTAAACATTTAATCAGTGTAAGCGCTTTCATAACAAAAGTAACTTCATCAGACGCATAAAGACAAACGTATGAACATCTCATATATATATATATATATATATATATATATATATATATATATATATACACCAAAGACATTCAAACAGACCAGTCAAATTCCACATATTTCCCTCCATTTTTTTAAATGATAAATCTATTAAGATTTAAAGAAACAATTGTTAAAACATAATAGTATCACATTGTAAAAAATATTCATCAATAAAAAACATTAGTGACGTATTATATGGCATGACAATGAAATGTTACACCTAAACATCATACTAAACGCATCCTAACCTATGTAAAATGTTTTGTAAACTATAGCCCACATAATATGTCCTCCCTATACATATTAACTCAATGTTTAATTCTCCTTCCCTTTAATACTGGTTTCAGGGGGACCATGTCATTCATTCCAGAGCCCCTATGTGCTCCCAGGCGTAAGATCCATCTCAGCTCATGGGTTTCAGTTCTATTGGATATATCCCCTATTCTTGGACTATCCTGAATACGTTGCAGAACTTGGAACTTAAACTGATGACTCTCACTTTCTGCCATATATGTTTTGCTATAGCACTATACTCCTGCTTGGTCCTTGCACAGTATTCATGATCCCTAATCCTCTCCCTTAACCTATGGTTAGTTTTGCCTACATAAAACTTGAAACAAATAGTACAGTAGGCAATATACACCAGATTTTTATTACAATCGGCACTATACCTCAAGTGCCATAAATACCCAGTATCAAGGTGTCTAAAGTATCTGGACTCGTCTATAAATGTGCAATAATTACATTTCCCACCAGCATGTGTGCCTAAGTTCTCATCTACCCTGGGTGTAAACATCCTTGGGTAGCATAACTGCTGCTTCAGGTTTAGACTGTTCCTATATACATATCTAGGTCTAATACCCACTATCCCTGCAGTTTCATCATCCGTTAGTAGAATATGCCAATTTCTGTTAATAACTTGCTTCACTGACTGTAAGTCCTGGGCATAGGGTAACACAACTGGAATGGTGGTATTGCCAGCAAATTTCCTATTCCTCCTGTTACCTTTTCCTAATAGGTAGGGCTTACCTCTCCCTTCCCGGCTTACCTCTCCCTTCCCGTTCACTTTTTACCCGTTCACAAGCACGCATGACCTCCTTGTTAGAGAAGCCTTTATTAATAAAGGCTGTCTTCAAATAATCCAATCCTAATTCAAAATCCTGATATAAGGATGATAATCTAGACACCCTTAAGGCTTGTCCCTCAACAGTGTTGGGGATCATATGTGGTGGATGCATACTACTTTGTTGCAAAAACGAAGGTTGATAACATTCTTTATGTATGCGAGTGTGGATCTAACCATTCATTCTTGTGACAGTTACATCTAGAAAAGTAATCCCTTTATCAGAACTCTGAGTAAAACTCAGGAAACTACAGCTATTATTCAGATTATCAACAAACTCTTGAAAAGATTTGTGGTCACCTTTCCAACAGATGAAAAGGTCATCCACCAACTTACAAAAAATCTAACATTGGATACATCACTCACTTTCATGTACCTCTCCTCCCATTCCTTCATTACAATGTTTGCATACACGTTAGCACAACTGATTTGAAAACTGGTTTTGATGGGGAAGATTCCCCCAGGTCACCCCCAAATCCTACTCCAGAGGGGAGGTTGGTCCTCCCCTAAACCTTCTTCTGATGAATCCATGTTCCTGGAGGCTTTTGGTACGGGCCTATCTACTTCCTGGGTGTCCCCTCCCGCAGATCCCCTGGTAGACCTGGTCACCTCGTGGGCCTGGAAGGAGCCGGACACCATGGAACCAATCCCAAAACATCCAGACAAGATCTTGAGTCCACCCTCAGATAGACCAGAGTGGAACAAGGGCTCCCCTGTAGATGCTATGGTGGTAGCAGCAGCCACTAAAAAGGAACTAGCCCAGGAGAGTTCCTCGGTTCATCCCTCCCGACCAAGAGTCGCAGATGATGGACTGCTTAGGGAAGCGGGTTTGTGTCAGCGACCTTTTCCATCAGGGAGCTGAAATACTTCACCCACGTTACAAGACTAGAGCGCAACCTGGTCAAAGAGCTGGCTGAGTCTCCCCCTAAGTCCATGTCGCAGGAGGACAGAGAGACTTTCTTCGTGGGGATGGCCACTTTAAAAGTAGTTTCCAATACCTCCATGCGAGACTCTTCACCTGCTACTGAAGGAGCGGTTAGGGCGGCTGGGTCTGGTGTGTCCATGAGGTGCAATCCTGGCTCAGGCGGTCAGTTTTTGGAACCTTTCAAGGCATCTTTTGCTACCCTTTTTGGTAAGACCGTCA
Source organism: Protopterus annectens (assembly GCF_019279795.1). Classification (NCBI taxonomy): domain Eukaryota; kingdom Metazoa; phylum Chordata; order Ceratodontiformes; family Protopteridae; genus Protopterus; species Protopterus annectens. The sequence goes on from NC_056747.1 coordinate 331,735,186, forward strand.
AAGAGACCTTGGTCCAGACTGAGAAAGATGGGAAGACACTGTCTGCCATCGGAATCCGCTTCTCGAACCCTCAAAGATCTTGTTCCTGGAATCAGACAGGGCAAAAGAAGATGTGGTTCTGGAAGTGTCAGTATTCCTGGGACACTCGGGGTTCTTCCCCCAGAGGCAGAGGGGGGCACGCTAAAGCTGGCCCAGAGGCAGAGGGGGTCCGAGGAATTTTGGGTCTCAAACTTTTCTCTGACAGGCTCACACAGCATCCCTGAGGTATTTGCCCAACTGCTCTACTCTGGAGGCAGTTAGGGGTCGATTGTCATTGCACCTGGCATGCTTGGGAGTCCGTAACATCAGACCGCTGGGTGCTTCAGATCATATCCAGAGGATACTCTATCCCTTTTGTGGCTCCTCCCAAACACCTCCCCGACGTACCTCCCATGCAAAGGGAGGCAGCAGCACTGGAAATGTCCAAGCTGCTAGAGAAATGAGCCATCAAACCCATCCCTCCAGATCAGTCCGAATCAGGCATCTACTCCAGGTTCTTTTTGGTACCAAAGAAAATGGGGGACTTGAGGCCCATTCTGGGTCTATCTACCTTGAACCTGTCAGTTGCCAAAGAAAAATTCCGGATGGTCACATTACAGTCCAAGAGAGCGACTGGATGTGCTCGTTAGACCTCCAGTATGCCTACTAGCATATAAAGATGCACAGAAGCTCCAGGAGGTTCCTCCACTTTTGGCTAGGAGTCAATCATTACCAATTTCGAGCCCTACCCTTTGGTCTTGCCAGAGCCCCCAGGGTGTTCACCAAAGTGATGGTGGTAGTAGAGGCTCATCTGATGCTTCAGGGGATTCAGGTCTACCCGTACCTGGACGATTGGCTCCTCTCTGCTCCTACCAGGTGTCTACTTTGTCAAACCAGGGATTATTTCTTAAAGCTTGCACTTCACTTGGGGATTACAATCAATGCATTCAAATCTCTTCTAAATCCTGTACAGGTGGTAGACTACATTGGGGTATGGATAGATACACTACAGTGCAAAATCTTCTTGACCACAGAGAGAGAGAGTTAGAAACCTGAGGATGCATGCTTCCCTGCTCTCCCGTTCTCATCTACCCTCAGGAGAATTGTTTGAGGGCCCTAGGTTCTATGGCAGCAACCATAATGCTTCTTTGTGCACCTGGTTACACATGTGAGTACTACAGTGGACTCTAGCGATGCAGTGGTCCCTGTTGTATCTTCCATTATCATATCCAATACAGCTCAGTCGAGTCTGCAGGTTGTCCCTTCTTTGGTGAATGTACTCTCTGGAAATCTTGGAGGGATGGCCTTTTGTTCCAGCCCCTGTCCAAGCCACAGTGACCACGGATGCCTCCCAACTTGAGTGGGGGGGCATTGTTTGGTCAGGACAGTCCAAGTCCTGTGGTCCCCTGTTGAGACCAGTTTGCATATAAACGTTCTGGAGATGAGAGCGGTCCTTTTGGCGTTGCAGGCCCTTCATGCCTTTCTTCCTCTTGGAGCCATTGCAATTCAATCAAACAACATGTCAGTGGTCTGGTATGTCATCAAACCGGGAGGGACCAGATCATACCTCCTTTGTCTCGAGGCTATGAGAGTTTGGGAATGGGCGACCTTAACCAGTTTCTTTCTCATAGCAACGCACATTCCGGGAAGATCTAACATCCTAGCAGGCAGGTTAAGTCAGACTATACTGATGCCTTACGAGTGGTCTCTGAATCATTCAGTAGTGGAGCAGATCTTTCTGGAGTGGAGTCAGCCTTGCTGCAATCTCTTCGCATCTCCTTCCAGTGCGAAGTGCAGCAAGTTCTTCGCTCTGAACCCCCAGCCGGGGGAGTCACCCAGAGATGCTCTAGTCCATGTTTGGCCTCCCGGTCTTTTGTGTGCTTACCCTCCAATACCTCTTATTCTGAGGTCTTTACAGAAAGCTTGTCGACTGGGGAGCAAAGTGATCATCATTGCCCCATTTTGGGCTCACCAGGTATGGTTTCCCTTCCTTTGATGTCATCTTCTGGCTCTGCCTTGGATCCTGGATCCCATTCAGGATCTTATTTCACACCCCTTGGGGGTTCCTCATCCGAGCCTGGACAGTTTGAAGCTCACTGCTTGGCTGCTCCAGTTCCCCTGATTGCTAGGACTCCTGGTTTATCCTCTTCAGTCAGGTCTATTCTGGTGGCAGCTCATAAGTTCTCCACCAGGAAGACTTACTGCAGCAAATGGAAACATTTTTGCTTTTGGGCTTCTCAGAGGAGTTTGGATCCTTTCACGGCTCCTATTTCTGCCATTCTCGATTTCCTAACCAATATTTTTCAACAAGGAGCAAGCTCTTCTACTGTCAAAGTTCAATTAGCTTCCATCTCTCATTTTCATGTGGGTGAGAATTCTGCTTCTCTGGCCTCTTCCAAACTGTGTAAAGCCTTTATTAAAGGTACTTTCCTATTACGTCCCCCAGTCAAGGATCCTTTTCCTCCATGGGACCTTGCTATGGTTCTTCAAGCTTTGGTCGCTTCACCATTTGCACCTCCAGCATCCACAGACCTTACGTTTGTGTCTTGGAAAACAGCATTTCAAGTCATTATCACCTCTGCTAAAAGGGTTTCAGAACTGCTAGCTTTGTCTATTAAAGTTCCATAAATGATTTTCCTTAAGGATAGGGTTTCCCTTCAGACCAATCAGTCATTTCTTCCCAAGGTTGCATCACAAGTTAACATCAATCAGACCATTAACTTACCTGTTTTCTTTCCAAATTTTGCTAACAAAATGGAATACAGACACCACTTGTTGGATGTTCATAGACAGTTACAATTTTATTTACACAGGACTAAAACCGTTCGTAAATCTGATAAATTGTTTGTGTCCCTTTGTAAAACCTTTTTAAGTAAACCTATCTCCAAGGTCACTATCGCTAGGTGGCTTTCCTTGTGCATCCTTCAGGTCTATAAGGATAAAGGTTTGTCTCCTCTGGGTCAGGTGAAAGCTCATTCCACTATGTCAGTGGCTACTTCTGCGGCCTTTTGGTCTAGAGTCTCATTGGATGATATTTGTTCTGCAGCTACTTGGTCCTCATCTCATACCTTTATCTGTCACTACAAATTGGATTTGACTTTTAGAAGGAGAGCATCTTTTGGTTCCGTGGTGCTCTGGAATAGCCTTTCATGAGGGCCACCTAGGAGTTTAGTAGCTGGGGACTCTGTCCCACAGGTTGAAGACCAAATGAAGTAAACTACTTCAGATAAAGAAGTTATGTACTCACCATAACGTTCCATCTGATTAGTTCTACTTCATTTGTCTTCAACTGTCCCTTCCTCCTTCCCACTGGCCTTATCATATGGACAGCCTGTTTGGCTGCAGTTTTTAAGTCATAAGCTATTCTTTCAGTTCGGATTCTCAGTATAAGTGGCAGCAAACTAGATCTGGGGGTTGGAAGGTAGTGGAGATGTATTATGGGTAAGGCGTGGAGCTTGGAGCTGTGAGCAGATGCTAGTAAACTTACCTGCTTGGGTCCGATACGGAACCGGTACCCACAGGTTGAAGGCAAATTAAGTAGAACGACTCAGATGCAACATTATGGTGAGTACATAACTTCTTTTTTAGAGGATAACACTGCTTCTCCAGCCCACTTCCCCAGTTGGTTTTCCTTTTGTGTGTAGTTTCCGTGTCTTTCCTGTGTGTGACTTTTAGTGGCTGCTGTGGTTTCCTTCAACATTACAAAGATGTGCTGTAACTGAATTGGAGAGCCTCCATTTTGGCTGTAGGTGTGCATGGCGTATGTGTAATGTGCATATATGCTTCCTGTAGCAGATTGGCATCCTGTCCAGAATTAGTTTCCTTGTTTTACACTCATGAAAGCCTGGAAAGCCTCCAACTGTCACATGATCATGACTCAGGTAAAGTAAGTTTGAGTAACTTCTAAATGCTTTGCTGTTTTCTTCACATTTGGTATAGAACTTTACTGAAAGCACTTGCTTCCAGCATCTTTAGAATATGCATGTTATGGAATATTAGCACCTCTAGTAGAAGAAAAGCAGTGAAGCAGAAACAATAAAAAATGACTCTCTTGAGTTTAGCTTCAATGTAAACTTAATTAAGAACCTCATCTAAACTCTATTTTTTGTAGTGGGAATAGGTAAAAGAGCTGACAAATAAAGGTTATGTTATGTTTTCATTCCCTTGTCATTGGGGTGGGTAAGGCCAACAGAAGCAGTCATTAAGGCAGACATCAAAAGTGGTTCAAGGTTTTTTCTTTTGTGGTCCTATATCTCATATACACTTTGTCCACAAAGGGAGGTAGTATGTGCAGTGGGTTGTCAGAATTGGGCACTCTGTCACTTCTGCAAGGGATGTTCCCAGCAAGCAACCCCACTCATCTACCTCAAGATATAGGAGTTGGGTTCTCCAGCATTAACTGGAGAAATGTTACCTTCTCTATGAAGTCTGCAGGTGAGTGGGCTCCTTACCGTCACATCTCTTCCTTCCTTGTCAGACTCCTCCAGTGCCAGGGCCACTAACCTTTCCTTCAGATGACCTAACTTGTAAAACTACATGACCAATTTTGGTCTTAGTATACCTGTATGCCTGAAACATGCATGTTTGTATTGTATTTCTGTTATATGTTACTGTAATATTTTTGAAAACACAAAAGCAAAGTGAGCTAGTATAACCACAACAAAATTAACGTTAAAACACGAGCTAAAAATGAGCTATAAACTGAAAAGAGGTTTATTAGCGCTTTCGGAAAAAACAGTGTCTTTCCTTCTTCAGACAAAGCGTACTGGCTCATACTCATAAGTTAATATACATTCAACTTAATTAACCAATTAGCCAGATTGCTTAAACTACAGAAGGAACGACACTGTTTTTTCCGAAAGAGCTAATAAACCTGTTTTCAGTTTATAGCTCGTTTGTAGCTCGTGTTTTAACGTTAATTTCGTTGTGGTTATACTAGCTCACTTTGCTTCTGTGTTTTCATCAGTTTGGACTTGTTCTTTGAGTGGTTTGTCTGTCGCTATGGCAAGTGAGTTGGGAGTGTCACCACAAGGTTCATTGTTTTCCCAAATCGAGCAGAATAACGAAAATCACGTTAACAGTAAAGCTGGTGCCATTGAAGTGAACGCTGAAGGCAACTTGACAGCCCTAATTCATGTCTTAATGGGTCGTGTGGATAATCTTACACAACATATTGACTCTTTCCCATTTACCAGGACTAATGGTGCTTTAAGATGCTCTTCACCAAATGCGTTGAGGGAACATAATCAATCTGGTCCACATCAGACCACTACGACCGGGTCTAATTTTGTTCAACTCAGTACTAATAACGTTGGCCACTCTGTTCCAGTTGGGCAAGTTAGTAACACACAACAGTCCAGTAACTCAGTGTCTAGGAGCAATTTGCAGAACCTCGACAATGGGTTGGTTCCAACAATTACTAATTTTCTTAATTCCAACAACTATTTTGGTAATATGGTAGTAGAAGAAAACCAACAACATCAAGAAGAAACTGTAAGTAATATTTCCAACTTAATAAGCAATTTCGATTATAAGCTCTATAAATGTAAGAAATTACAACTTGAAATTACATATTTGCAAGAATGTTTGGACAAAAAACGTATCCCTAAGGGCCTATGGCAATGGCGTTTTCCAGTAGGTCTGTTTGAAGGCTCACAATTTCATCGTGAGCTTTTATTATTATTTGACAAACAAGGATTTGAGTTTATGAATATGCTTATTATACAGTATAAATTGGAAATGGAAGAGCAAAAAAATGAACTTTAATCATTAGAGCACACCATCAAAATGGAATGTGATTTTTTGTGTTACAAGTATGAATATGCTGGTATCTTTTCTAGTATTAAGGCAACCATGGTGAAATTGTCTAATATTAAAAAGAAAAAGAACGCCAGGGACATTCACGAATATTCTACGAATAGTGCATATCCTCGACTTCCACTTATGTCACAGGTTGTTAATATTTCATATTTCTTGCACTACCCCCCCCCCCCCCCCCCCAAAGCCAACCAAGGTTTGCAAGATGAATTTATTAATAATCTTGATTCTGGTTCTGACACGCAAACTAATGATGTACAGCCTTTACGCCGTAGTGAGAAACTAACCAACAATAATAATAACATTAATAGTGGGCATAATAGCTCCCAGGTTCAACAAAACGCCACAAGTAATAATATGATGAACTCAAATAACCAACTGGGTTTTCCAAGGAACCAAAATGGCCAACAAAGGAATTCGAGAACGAGCAGGAATCAAGTGAATACGAGGAACAGGCGGAATCAGTGGAGGAGATGATCCAATATTTTAACAACCCTCGTATTGTTACTAGTACAGAAGGGGACTTTAAGATTTATAACTATACCATTTTTGATGTTAACCAAGATTTGGCTAACTTTTTTTCAAAAGGTCTCTCTCTTGTTCCTGACTCTCACTTTGATTTAGTTAAGGCCATTATTGACCTAAAATTATTTGTGCGCAAGTTAAATCTTAAAGTGTTAATGGGAGACAAGTCCACCCTTATTAGTTCATTCAGGGTTGCCAGTTTGTTTAATCCACCCTTGCAGGAAATTTTACATTCCTTTGAAAAAAAATGTGTGAACTCGATTTAAGGGCTATAGCTGGCAATAAGTCAAACAACTATAGCAACAAGCTTAACATCTCTTAAAACCAACGTGAATTTGTTGGCCTGTTACGTGACTGCAGTGTTAGAGTAATGAAGCCCGACAAGGGGGGTGGGCTAGTCTTTATGGACTATAATGTATATGTTGACAAGATGCTAAATCAACTCAATACTAGTACTTATGCAGAAGCTAGTATTAATGAAGTGAATCAAGTGTACAATAGAGTTAGGTCACTTTTGGAAGACCTGTTCTTAGAAGGCACAATTGACATCGATTTATATCGTTATTTGAATACGATTGCCCCTAAATTACCAGTGTTATTTGGCACACCTAAGATTCATAAATTTATCAACGTCCCCCTGTTTAGACCTATAGTTGATGGTCGGGGGTCCATAACTTACTCATGTGCCAAATATATTGATAGTGTTCTTAAGCCTCTGATTGAGCATGAGCCCCAAATCTGTAAAGATTCATGGAGCTTCCTACAGGATATTAACAAATTCCCTTTCAATCATGAATATAGTTTTCTTACAATAGATGTAAGGGACCTGTATACAGTCATACCACAGAATCTGGGTCTCAAATAGATAAGGGAGTTTCTCATATTCAAGAAGATTAACAATAATACTATTTATTTAGTTGAAACTGTTGGAAATTGTGTTGACCCACAATTTTATGGTTTTCGACGGCAAACTTTATTTGCAGAAATTTGGGACGGCAATGGGTTCCCCTTGTGGCGGAAGTTTCGCCAATTGCGTAATGGTGCATTGGGAGAGAACCCTGCTATTTAAAGATGCTTTATTGCAAGAAAACATTGCCTGGTACACAAGGTACCAGGATGATATGTTTTTGATTTGGAAAGGACCCGTAGCACTAGTACCGTCATTTATTTCCAGCATTACTGGTATGACTGATTTTTTTGAATTCACATATAATTTGGAAGAGTATAGTATTAACTTTTTGGATATCCTTTTAGTTAAGGACACTGCTAATTCCAGATACAAAAGTGTAATCTATAAGAAGCCCACCTATTCTAATGCGTTTTTACATTATACTAGCTGTCACCCTCACCATCAGAAAAAAGCTGTTGTAAAAGGTCAAATGGTGAGGGCAGCTAGGATGATCTCCGATGAAATTGATTTCATCGAAGAATGTAAAAACTTGGGTGATATGTTCAACAACAGAGGCTATCCATGTACTGTGATAGCTGATATTACATCTGGAATGACCCACAAACGAAAAATTGGCTATTTTAAACCTATTTTGTCAAATCATGACTGTTTGGGCAACAATAGTGTAATTAATCAGAATGGTTTTAGTAATGACACTGGTGATCATGTGTTTAGGACAAGCTTTTTGTGCACGTATAGCCAAGACCATCTACTAATAAGAGATATACTTAATAAAAATTGGGCACTTATCACAGAGGATAGTTCTTTGCTCAATCGCTTTGGCCTTATACCAAAAATTACCTTTAGGAGGGGGTATAATTTTAAATCTTTGCTTGAAGCTAAGCGGCATAATTATTACACCATGAAGGTTGGTATGGTTAAATGCGGGTCATGTCGACAATGTAAATATGTCAGCCTGGGATCCAAAGTTAAAATTAGAAACAATATTTACAACATTAGGGGCAAGTTTAATTGTGAAACTAAGTGTTGTTTATTCTGCCTGCTGTGAGAAATGCGCTGCCTTCTATATAGGTAAAACCGAAAAGAAATTAAGGCAGCGCATTTACGAACATTATTATGCTATCAGTAGGAATGATCCTACTAATGCTCTGGCTAGACGTATTTCAAAATGTCCAGAGCATAGTTTTAAATTTAGTATACTTAAACATATTGAAATTGACATTAGAGGGGGACCCTGGCAAATTCAGCTAGAAAAAGAAGAGTTGTTTTGGCAGATTAGAACTGCCTGTTTCCTGGGCTCAACGAGCATGTGTCTGTTAGCAGCATTCTTAAAGATTTAGCTATGAGAAGGTGATTTCTAAATTTTAAATTTTGGTCATTATGCATTTGATTTTAAATGTCATTCTTTACTGATGCTCTTGCTTTTATTAATTTGAGAATTGTTACACAAGAGCGCATCAGTTATTTTTGACGTTATTTAAAGTGTTGGTGTCTTGCTGTAGATATGCGCTTGATGCACGTTTTAGACATGATGACTTGTATTTATGTGGGGTGGTATGTGAAGTTTTTCAACAAATTTAGTGGGCTGTAGCTTTAACTGTAGTTTAAGCAATCTGGCTAATTGGTTAATTAATTAAGTTGAATGTAAATTAACTTATGAGTATGAGGCAGTACGCTTTGTCTGAAGAAGGAAAGACACTGTTTTTTCCGAAAGCGCTAATAAACATGTTTTCATTTTATAGCTCGTTTGTAGCTCGTGTTTTAATGTTAATTTCGTTGTGATTATACTAGCTTACTTTGCTTTTATGTTTTCATCAGTTTGGACTTGTTCTTTGAGTGGTTTGTTACTGTAATATTTTTGTTAAACTCATTTGCATTTTGTTGGCAGTGTACTACTTAAACTAAGTTTACTGCTTGTACCTTAATAATGTTCTATGTTCTGTGGTCCCATTTCGCCTTCATTCTTACATATGGGTTCGGAGCTCGGCCGATTACAAAGCTCAAAGTCGGCTCGTGGCAAGGTAGGTACCCCATAGTGCACTAGTAAGAATCCCCAGATCTTGTTTGCCACGTCTACGAGTTCAGAAGTGCTTCTTGCTTGGCCATGTTTAAGTTGCATATTTTTCATTATTATCATAGCTCTTATTGATATTTCTGCTTATAAGATAGCTTAGTTTACATAGTTTTAGTAATAGTTTTTCATATGTAGATAATAGTAGTGCGTTTTTGCAAATTTTTTCTGTAGTTATTGCTGAGAACTTGTTGGCCGTCCTAGGCCCGTTTTTGTTCTCTGAGTGGTATCCTTTCTCTGTGCTAGTTTGACTTACATGGACCTATGCTAAATAGGAAAACTTTGTGTTAGGACCTTGTTTTTCCAGTTTTCAATAGAATGGTATTTTGTGTGCAGTGTCATTTACTTTTATTGGCTAGTTTTTTGCCTGCTGTTTAAATTTACAGTTTGTGGTATTTTTCTGACTTAGCTTCTTTCCTGTTTCCCAGCAGCTAGGTCCGTTTAAGTTAGAGGACCTAGTCCTCCATTTAACTTTTCTGGTGTTTTTTCCTGAACAGGGCTCGGCCCGTTTAAGTTAGAGGACCTAGTCCTTGGTTTTGTTTGTGTGTAGTTTGTCTTACAGGGCGAAGCCCGTTTAAATTAGAGGCTCTTGTCCTCTCTTCTGTCTTTATAGAAGTTCTGTTTGTACTAAGCATGTCGAAGGAGTCCAAAGATCATAAATCTTTGGGTTTTAAAAAGTGCCTTAAGTGCTCCCAAAAAATGTCAATTACTGATGGGCATAGTAATTGCGTTTACTGCCTTGGAGCAATGGCTCCTTCAGCTCCAGAGTTCTCCAAGAAAGGAAGAACAAATTAATACTGAAAGGTCTTTATAAGCCTTCTTTCAAGGAGGACTTAGCCAGTTCTTCATCATCCTCCAAGTCTCCCTCCTGAAAGAAGAAGGTCAAGTCGGCAAAGAAGACATTCTCCTGCACCGGCTGTTTTGTCTGGACTGCCTCAGAAAACATTAAAATTGGTTAAGCCTTCTACCTCTTCGGCTCCACTGTCCTCGGAGCCACTCAAGGTTATCAATGTTAACACTGCAGTGTCGGCCCCAAGTCTTTCGGAGCTGACTACTGAGAAAATTGAATTGGAGCCAATCTAGAGAGCTATTGCCGGTCTCCCCAACTTTACAATCTCCCACATTACAGAGGTCTAGGTCGCCTACCCTGTCATCCAGATCCTCCAAGAGCCTTTCGGAAGAGGATGTAGAGAGTGTAGTGTTTAGACTTTTGAAGTTGCCTGCTTTACCAAAATTGTTGCTGGCTCCGACCCAGTCGGTTCCGGAGTCATCTAAGACCATTCTCCCTGTTGCTGTTCCTCCTCCGGGCCGTGTTGGTCCTTCGGAGCTGGGGTTTTTGGTGCCGCCTGTTGTGGAACTCTCTGTTCCAACACGCCTTATGGTGGTCTCTGAGCAGAGTTCTGCTCAGACACCTTCAGCGCCATCCTTGGTGTTTAGGAGCTGAAGCTCACCAGTCGGCCCCAACAGGGAAGCTTGGACCCAAACTTCCTCAGTGCCGAGCCTACCTCTGGGTGCGTCGGCTAGGTTGTGCTCGGACCCTACATCCATCATGCAGCCGATCATTTTGGAGCCGAGGGCTACCTCTGTTTCCTCGGAACCGGGGCTGTCCTTGGAGCCAGAGAGATGTGCATTCGAGATGGAGGATTGTGCTCTCTTGTTCGTCAGCTCCACGCAAGGGTACCGATACTCTTCCCCCTCAAGCACCGACCTCTGTCTCAGCACCTTCTCTCTCTTGACGGCAGAGACCCGCAGCCTCAGGAGCCCCCGTTAGGTAGCCCCCGGTCTTCCAAGACCTCCCCAGAATACCCTTCTGAGGAGCCCCCTCGGAAGAGAATATGCAAGATGAAGCATGTAGACTCCCCGGATGAGTCCATCACCTTGGACACTGACCTCAAGGAGTCAGAAGGGTCCCCCAGGTCGTCCTCTGATGATATCTTTTTTGTAGATATCTTAGAGATCCTAAAGCAGAGAGGCGGCTGGCACACTGTCACCCCTTCTGATGAGGAGTCAGTGTACCTGAAGGCTTTTGGTTCTCAACTTTCAGCCTCTTGGTTGTCTCCATCTTTTGATGAGCTCCTGGACCTAGTTAGTCGAAAGGTGTGGGAAACTCCTGATGCCATGGAACCAGTCCCCAGAAGATCCAACAAATTTCTCTCAGCCCCCAAAAAGAAAGAGTTCTTGACCAAAGGTGTGCCTGTAGATGCCATGGTGGTGGCAGCAGCCACAAAGAAGGAACTAGTGGAGACTTCTATATCTGTTCACCGAACAAGGAGTCTCGAATGATGGATAGATACGGGAAGCATATCTTTTCTTCAGCGGCTTTTACTCTCAGATCACTGAATTACCTCACACATTTTACTAGGCTTCAAAGAGATCTCCTAAAGGAGCTAGGAGATGCTCTCCAAGGTACATCAACTGAAGTAGTCCCTGAGAAAGTTACTGCTCAGTTGTCCACCTTAAACTCCATTGTTAATTCCTCCATGAGGCTGATCTCCTGTGCAGCAGATCGAGCAAGTAGGGCTGCGGGTTCAAGGGTTTCCCTTAGGAGACGCTCCTGGATGCACTTATGCAATTTTGCAGAACCCTTCAAATCTACTTTTACCAACGCCCCCTTTGACTGTTCACCTTTGTTTGGACCAAAGGTAAAAGATACACTCACAAGGTGTGAACAGGAAGGGAAAACTCTGTTTCCTGTTGGAGTACATTTTACCATCCTTTCTATACCATAACCCAAGGGTCAGAGAGGCGGAAAAATGTGGCTCAAGAAATCTCAGAGATTTTTCCCAGACGCACAGGGTGATTCTTCCTTCAGAGGCAGGGGAGGAGTAGCTAATGGTAAACGTCGCCCTAGAGGCAGGGGGTCCGCAAATCCAGGGTGGCCACGATTCCTTTCGTGGCCATCCTATCAGTGCTCTGATGTGGGCGCTCAGCTGCACTTCTCTGGAGCCAGTCGGGGGTTGCTTATCTTTGTATCCAGAAGCCTGGCTCAACATCACCCAAGACAAGTGGGTACAAACATAATCACCAGAGGATACTCCATACCCTTTTTCTTCCACCTCACACCCCCAAGAAGATCCCAGATGTTCCACCCAATCACAGGGATCAAGCAACCATAGAAGTTCAAAAGTTGCTTTCAAAGAGAGTCATCCAAACCATCCCCGCAGACCAGATAGGATTCGGAACTTACTCCAGATTCTTTTTAGTGCCAAAATGAACAGGGGACTGGAGGACCTAGCAAACTAAATGAATCGGTAAATAAGTCCAAGTTCTGAATGGTAACCCTGCAGTCTCTATACTCCCTCTATTAGGGAAAGACAATTGGATGTGCTCCATAGACCTCCAAGATGCGTACTACCACATCAAAATGGACAGAGCATCGAGGAGTCATCTACACTTCCGGCTGGGAGTCAGTCATTACCAATTTCGTGCTCTGCCCTTTGATCTCACCACAGCCCCCCAGGGTTTTCACCAAGTGCATGGCGGTAGTGACAGCTCACTTGAGACGTCGTGGATTCCACGTCTTTCCATACTTGGACGACTGGCTCCTGACCACCACCACCAGGAACCTACTCCTACAAGCCAGGGATTCGACCATCCATCTCTGTACCCAGCTAGAAATTACGATAAATTGGGAAAAGTCTCCCTTGTCGCCCTCTCAATTTGTGACTTTTATAGGCACAGAAATACATCGTCGCCATGATGGCTTGTCTTCCTGCAGACAGAATTCAAAACCTCAGACAACAGATATACAGCTTATTTCCTCAACAAAAAGTCAAGGCCACGACAGTGCTAAAACTTTTAGGGAACATGGCTTCTACCATAACTCTAGTTCCACTAGCCAGGTTGCATATGCAAATTCTTCATTGGCTACTTTTTTCCCAGTGGTATCTTCAACAACTGCCTCTGTCTCATCATATTCTCATAACGGAATCTTGCAAAAAGGACCTTCGTTGGTGGATTCAGCCCAATCAACTGACGACAGGAACACCCTTCCTTCCTCGCCAACCCATTGCTACTGTGACCACGGATGCCTCCCAGATAGGGTGGGGTGGGGCATTATTTAGGCAGGACTGTCCGAGGTACATGGGGCAAGGTCACAAGGCTCACTTGCATATCAGTATCCTAGAGATGAGAGCAGTACTACTAGCGTTGCAAGCACTTCATGACTTTCTTCCTCTAGGGGCGACAGCAATCCAATCGGACAGTATGTCAGTGGTATGGTATCTAAACAAGCAAGGAGTAACCAGATCTTACCCCCTTTGTCGAGAGGCTCTTCGTGTTTGGCAGTGGGCGATATCTTCTCAGTGCTTTCTAGTAGCAACCATACCTCCCAACTGCACCGAATTACTCGGTTTTTACCGAGTTTTGGGGTTCAAATGAAGGGGTGCCACGATTCCCAAGTGGCACCCCTTCATTTCTTTGCATTTTTAATGTTTTTTAATTTTTGCGCTGACAGGGCTGATGTCATCACGTGTGCAATGACATCAGCTCCGTCAGGGTTACCAGCCTATCATAATTGAGCTCCTTGGAGCATTATGCATGCAGAGCTCAAATGCAAGTAGTCGGGAATGGCCGATTTGCAAATGTGAGCGGGATATAGTACTTTATGGCACCTAGAACGGAATGGAGAGTATTATGTCAGGGAGCAGCAGAAATTAATGGATTTTTATGCCGTGGCACTGACGGAGCGAATGGGCAGCAGCAGAAGTTACTGAATGCGGACTTGGGCCGGGGCCGGAACGAACAGATGGATTGGCAGCAGCAGCACTGAACTTTGTGTGGTGGAAAGCAGCACATAGATAAGTGTGTGTGTGTGTGCGCGCGCGCGCGTGTGTAGAGTTTTATGCGAGTGGAGCGGAAAGGAAGGACTGTCTGTGCAGATGCAGAGCTTTATGCGAGTGGAAAGAAAGGACTGTCTGAGGCGAGGCCTGGGCTGCTGTTCAGAACTTCAGATGCAGAGTTTTATGCGAGCGGAGTGCTTCAGGTAGGAAATGTGTGTGTGTGTGTGTGTGTGTGTGTGTGTGTGTGTGTGTGTGTGTGTGTGTGTGTGTGTGTGCACGCAGTTTTATGCGAGCAGGGTACTTCAGTTAGGAAGTGTGTGTGTGTGCAGAGTTTTATGCGAGCTGGGTACTTCAGTTAGGAAGTGTGTGTGTGTGTGTGTGCGCAGTTTTATGCGAGCAGGGTACTTCAGTTAGGAAGTGTGTGTGTGTGTGTGTGTGTGTGCAGAGTTTTATGCGAGCGGGGTATTGTGTGTGTGTGCAGAGTTTTATGCGAGCGGGGTACTTCATTTAGGAAGTGTGTGTGTGTGTGTGTGTGTGTGTGTGTGTGTGTGTGTGTGTGTGTGTGTGTGTGTGTGTGTGTGTGTGTGTGTAGAGCTTTATGCGAGTGGAGCAGAAAGGAAGGACTGTCTGTGCAGAATGATGCAGAGCTTTATGCGAGTGGAAAGGAAGGACTGTCTGAGGCCTGGGCTGCTGTTCAGATGCAGAGTTTTATGCGTGCGGACTCAGCGGAGTGCTTCAGGTAGGAAGTGTGTGTGTGTATGTATGTGTTTTATGCGAGCGGGGTGCTTCAGTTAGGAAATGTGTGTGTGTGTGTGTGTGTGTCCTGGGGCAGACTGGCTGGCTGCTCATGATTAGTTTCTCTACATCCAGGTTCAGACAGATTTTAAATTTTGCCCATATAATGCCCATATAAGCTTAAAAAAGTTGCTAGAATAATAGGATGTTAAGTTGTCAATCTCGCCTTCATTCTTGCTTGATGGGTTCGGAGACGATCCTCGGCTCCGACTCGGCACTTGCTAAGCTCGAGAGTCACTTTTACCAGCTCGAGGCAGCCCCATATCCCATGATGCAAGGCGGTAAGTACCCAGATCTCGTTTGCCGCTTCGCTGATGAGGTTCTCCTTTTACCAGCTCCTGGTAAGTGATTTGCTTCTTTGCTATTTTAGCCCCTTTTAACAAAAAAACCCTTTATTATTAGTTTTAATTTAGTTTTAAACATTTTCTGACAGAAAATTCCCTGTCTCTTCTTATTTTTTTAGTCAGACTTTTACCCATCCCATCCCCCCCCCTGTTAGGGTGTGTGTGTGTGTTTCTAGTTATACCTTTTTGGTATATTTAATTTAAATTCTTTGACTGGTGTGTGTGTGCTTGTGTTACACCATGTCTAAAGAAAGGGTCTCAGGCTTTAAGAAGTGTGACTCGTGCTGTCAGAAGATGTCTCTGACAGACGGTCACACTTCTTGTCTGTATTGCCTGGGCCCTCTTCACCTGCAGGACTCCTGTGCTATATGTCATTCTTTCAGCCAGAGAGTCCTGCAGGAAAGAAGAAATAAGTTAATACTTAGGGGCCTTCTTAAGCCGGAGGGCTCTCCGGCTAAGTCGGCTCCATCCAAGACTGCCAAATCTTCCAAGGCCCAGGCTTCTGTGTCATAGCCTGCGGCCTCAGCTCCGACTCGTTCTGAGTCGAGATCGGCTCCGGCTGGAGCCGATTCTGGCTTAACTAAGCCTTCGGCACCGATGGCTATCGGTGCCGATTCTGCATCGACCACTTCGGTGTTGGCTCCGATTGGTTCCGACCACCATGTGGCTCAGGCATCGGTGTCGGCTCCGATCGGCTCCGACACCGTTACTTTTGTGGCTGTATCGGCTCCGGCTGGAGCCGATGCATCGAGGATACCTGTCGGCTCTGATAAGTTGTCGGCTCCGACAGGTTCAGTAGTTTCATCGGTTCCGATGGCTCCTTCGAGGAAGAGGTCTAGGTCTCCTTCCTTGGAGCCGATACTTTCGGCTCCGGCTTCACCTCTCCTCGAACGGAGCCATCGGAGCCGATCTTCAAGGTCATCCAGGCTTTCTGACCATGACTTAGAGAGAGTGGTCAGTAGATTACTTAAGTCACAGGCACTGGCCCAAATGTTACATAGTCTGTCTTAACAGACGACTATTGGTCCACACCCCGTTGCAGTTCCTCCTTCAACTCTACCCCAGAGCTTGGAGTTGGAGTCTTCGGGAATGGTTACTGCTACGGCTGAGGGACAGATACCCCCTTCTGTTCCTTCAGCCTCTACTCTTATCTCCTCTTCGAGACCTTCCTTAGAGGGATTCGGTGGCCGGGCTTCCATGGTCTCCTCCGAGGGTGAGTGGCATCGGACCCTTGTCCGAACCCGCTCTTCCCCTTGGAGCCTCAGCCTTGGTGAGCTCGGCTCCGACATCTGCCTCTGAGACTTCCCTTTCTGTGGTCCCTGGAGTTACTAGCTCTTCGCGACTGGTTCTCTCGGACCTGCCTGGGTGGGTGCCATTCGAGGTGATGAAGAGTGTGCTGGCCACTGGTATCAGCCAGCAGTCTGTTCCCTTAGCTCCTCCCTCTATAGTGCCTGTTGACATCTCTGCCACTTCTCTTGCTACAGGACCCAGAGATCCTCCGCCTCAGGTTTCCCCATTGGGAATTTCCCCTCTTCCGAGGATTCTCCTGATGTTTCGGGAGATCCTCCTAGGAAGAGGACTTGTAAGAGGAAACATGTAGACTCCCCCGAGTCTATCACTTCAGATACTGACTTTGATGAGTCAGAGGGATCCCCAAGATCCCCCTCTGAGGATGTCTCCTTCTCAGACATCCTTGAACTCCTTAGACAGAGGGAAACTGGCCCACCAATAATCCCTCTGAGGATGAGTCAGTATACCTAGAGGCGTTTGGATCTCGGCCCTCCACCTCCTGGGTGTCTCCGCCGTTCGACCCCCTTATGCAGGTTATTGCCCGAAAGGCGTGGGCTGCTCCTGACTCTGTAGAGCCAGTCCCTAGGAGGCCTTCAAAATTTATCACTGCCCGGTGACAAGCAATTCCTCACTAAGGGTGTCCCCGCTGATGCCATGGTGGTGGCTGCTGCCACCAAGAAGGAACTTGCAGATCCTTCCGCACCCGTCCATCCTCCTAATAAGGACTCTAGGACCATGGATAGGTACAGTGGCGGATGTTTTCCTCAGCGACCTTTGCTATGCATTCGCTGAATTACCTATGTCACTTCACCAGACTCCAAAGGGATATCCTTAAGGAGCTAGGTGATGTTGTTCAGGATCCTACAGCTGCAGGAGCTCAGGAAAAAATTGCTTCGCAGCTAGGAACCCTTAATTCCATTGCAAACTCCTCCATGCAGCTAATATCATATGCTGCTGATGGAGCGAGTAGGGCCGCAGGTACAGGTGTGGCTCTTAGACGCCAAGCCTGGATGCGGCTATGTGACTTTGCAGATCCCTTTAAGATGTCCTTCACAAATTCTCCCTTTGATGGGTCAGCTTTGTTTGGCCCTCAAGCGAAGGAAACTTTGACCAGGTGTGAGCAGGACGGCAAGACTCTTTCTGCCGTAGGAGTCCGTTTTTCCACCCCTTCTAGACCTTACCCCAAAGGACAGAAAGGTGGCAAAATGTGGTTCCACAAATCCCAAGGAGTCACGCGATTCACGTGGTCAGTTTACCCCTAGAGGCAGAGGGGTAACAACAACAGGCGCTCTAGAGGCAGAGGGGTCCAAAACCAGGGAAACAGAGAGCCTCTCTCTGACAAGCCCTTTCAGCATCCCTGAGATGTTGCCCGGCTGTCCCTCCTTGGAGGCAGTCGGGGGAAGATTATCACTGTACCCAGAAGCCTGGCATTCCCTCACTCAAGACAGATGGGTACAGTCGATCATATCCAAGGGTTACATAATTCCTTTCGAGGAAAGTCCTTTCCCCTCAAATTCCCTTCCAGATGTACCACCCGGTCTAAGGGAAATTGCAGAGTTAGAAGTCTCAAAACTACTGCAAAAAAGAGCCATTCAGCCAGTTACAACAGACCATTCAGAGCTCGGAATCTACTCAAGGTTCTTTTTGGTCCCCAAAAAGACGGGAGACTGGAGACCAATATTGGATCTCAGCAGACTCAACAAGTCTGTGAGGAAGTCAAGATTCCGAATGGTCACTCTTCAGTCAATTCTGCCCTTCTTACAGAAGGACAACTGGATGTGCTCAATAGATCTTCAGGATGCGTACTATCACATCAAAATTCACAGACGCTCAGGAGATTTCTCCGCTTTCGGCTGGGGTCCAGTCATTTCCAGTTCAGAGCCCTGCCCTTTGGTCTCACTACAGCCCCCAGAGTGTTCACCAAATGCATGGCAGTGGTCACGGCTCACCTGAGACGTCAAGGATTCCAGGTGTTTCCGTATCTCGACGACTGGCTCCTGTCAGCCACCACCAGGCATCAGCTTATTCAAGCCAGGGATTACACAATAAATCTTTGTTCTCATTTGGGCATCTCGATCAACTTCGAAAAGTCATCCTTATCGCCCTGCCAGTCTATTACTTTCATAGGCGCAAACTTAAACACTGTTCGGATGTCAGCTACCCTTACAGATCAAAGAGTTTCAGACATTGAGTCATGTCAAGATCATTCTAGCCAACAGGAAAGTACAGGCCAGAATGGTTCTAAAGGTATTAGGCCTCATGGCTGCGGCCATTACTCTTCTTCCCCTGGCTCGCTTCTACATGCGCCTTCTTCAGTGGATGCTGTTCACACAGTGGTCGTACCAACAACTTCCAATGCGTCACCAGATTCTGGTGACACAGACTTGCAAAGATCATCTTGCTTGGTGGATGACATCTCCTCAGGTTCACCAAGGCAGACACTTTGTACCCCCATCCCCGATAGCCACTGTCACCACGGATGCCTCCCTGATCGGGTGGGGGGGGTCATTATCAGGGCAGGATGGTTCATGGGACGTGGCAGCCGTTAGAGTACCACCTGCACATAAATGTCCTGGAGATGAGAGCAGTGCTTTTAACGTTGCAAGCCCTCAACGACTTTCTTCCCGTAGGGACAATTGCAGTCCACACAGACAACATGTCTGTAGTTTGGTATATCAACAAACAGGGCGGAACCAAGTCCTACCCCTTGTGTCGAGAAGCGCTCAGACTATGGCAATGGGCGATCTCCTCTCATCGGTTTCTGGTAGCAACGCATATCCCTGGGAAAACCAACATTGTAGCGGACAGATTGAGCAGAGCTATTCTCATGCCTCACGAGTGGTCTCTCAAGCAATCTATAGCGGAAGAGATTTTTCTGGAATGGGGTCGTCCATGTTGCGATCTTTTTGCTACTCCCCAAAACAGCAAATGCCCAGACTTCTTCTCTCTCTTCCCTCTTCCAGGCCATCCCCCCAGAGACGCTCTGACCCAGGATTGGCCCCAGGGACTTCTTTATGCCTTCCCTCCTTTTCCTCTGATCCCTCAAGTTATCCAGAAAGCTACCGTTTTGAGAGCCAAATTGATTCTCATTGCCCCTTACTGGCCTCGACAAGTTTGGTTCCCGTTCCTCCATCGTCACCTTTTGGTGCAGCCGTGGCATCTGGACCCAGTGCCAGATCTTCTGATTCACCAATCCGGTCAGCTGCACCGGTCTATCCCTTCTCTCAACCTCACAGCATGGTTGCTCCACTTCCTTCCTTAGCCAGGCTTCCTTTGATCTCTAACCCAGTTAGAGACATCATAGTAACTTCTTTAAAATCCTCTACCAGGAGGATTTATACAAGCAAATGGAAACGTTTCTCTTATTGGGCTAAGGCCAAGAATATTGATCCTTTCACTGCCCTGTTCAGGCAGTCCTGGACTTCTTAGCAGAGATTTTTCATGCAGGCTCCTCTTCTTCCACAGTCAGAGTTCAATTGGCTGCTATCTCCAACTTTCATGTCGGGTTGCAGATCACAATATTATGTCCCATAGGCTCTGCAGGGCCTTCTTGAAAGGAATTTTCCTACTAAAGCCTCCAATCAGGAATCCTCCTCCTCAGTGGGATCTAAATTTAGTGCTGACATCCTTGATTCTTCCCCTTCGAGCCAGCTGTTTCTTGTTCCCTGAAATTTCTTTCTTGGAAAACTTTATTCCTAGTGGCTATTACATCGGCCAGGAGGGTGTCTGAACTTCATGCTCTATCGGTTCGACCCCCCTATTTGGGTTTTCACAAAGACAGAGTATCTTTGAGAACTAATCCGACCTTTTTGCCTAAGGTCGCTTCAAAGACCAATTTGAATCAATCCATTGATCTCCCTGTATTTTTCCCAAACTATTCAGACAGAGCCGAACAAAACTACATTATCTTGATGTCCACCGTCAACTCAGATATTATTTGGACAGAACAAAAAAATTTAGGAAATCTGATCAACTTTTTGTTTCCTATGCGGATAATAAGAAAGGCCTTCCTGTTTCTAAAGTGACCTTGTCTAGATGGCTTTCTTTGGTCATCTCTGAAATTTATCTGCTCAGGGGAAAACAGCTGTGCTCAAAACCTAAAGCACATTCAACTAGGAGCTTAGCTACTTCTACAGCCTTTCAAGCTAGACTTCCTTTAGACACTATTTGTGCAGCGGCCACTTGGGCCACTCCTCACACTTTTGTTTCCCATTACAAATTGGACTTGGCCTCCAGGGACAGAGCCAGTTTTGGCTCTACAGTCCTCAAGAGTCTGTTCCATTGAGCCACCCAGGATAGAGGTGCTAGGGGCGGTCCCATCAAGCAAGAATAAAGACGAGATAGAAAACATAACATTAAGAAGTTATGTACCTACCATAACGTTCCATGTTAGTTGTCTTCTCGCCTTCTTTCTTGACCCTCCCTCCTTCCCCAGGCCTGGACAGACCTTTTATAAGAAATTATTATGCTGAAGACCATT
This sequence comes from Protopterus annectens, assembly GCF_019279795.1. Classification (NCBI taxonomy): domain Eukaryota; kingdom Metazoa; phylum Chordata; order Ceratodontiformes; family Protopteridae; genus Protopterus; species Protopterus annectens. Next base: position 331,756,217 of record NC_056747.1, read on the forward strand.
CAGACCTGGTCCTTCTTCCATCCTGTAAGTTTTCTTTCTTCCTTTTGGAAGTGTTTTATGCTTGGTGCTATTGCCCTTTGTCATCAAACGAGATCTGGGTACTTACCGCCTTGCATCATGGGATATGGGGCTGCCTCGAGCTGGTAAAAGTGACTCTCGAGCTTAGCAAGTGCCGAGTCGGAGCCGAGGATCGGCTCCGAACCCTTCAAGCAAGAAAGAAGGCGAGAGAAGACAACTAACATGGAACGTTATGGTAGGTACATAACTTCTTATTTTACATCAGCATGCAATTTCCTGAAGGATATGAAGGTTGAAAATAAAATGTAAAACACTATTTAGTGATGTCAGTACTCAATGATTTGCCAGAAAAAAATATAAATTTTATGAGGAACAGGCCAAAAATGTGAGGCAAACATCTGCACATTCTGCAAAAAAATCTGGAAAGTTGAAAGGTATGCTTGTATCTTTGAATGTTGTGATAGGTTACAATTGCCTGATTACCTGAACTGGATAAAGTGGATGTCAGAGAAGGAAGGAATTTCCTGCTGTAAGACTTCATGTGTTAAGAACTTAAGTAACATTTTGCTGTAAATGTTAACTGTTGTGCTTTGATTCTGGCTTCTTACTGTTCACCTCTGCTGGGATTTTGCATGCCGCCTTTTTTTTTTTTTTTGCATACTTGCAATACAGCTGCAGTCATACTTTGTAAGCTTACTGAGAACATATATTAGCAGATCTCATTCATACTTTCTACCTGTATTGGTATTTTGTATTCTTAGTAGGCACCTGCACTGGAATTTTGGAAAAATAATACAAACTTGTTCTATATTTACAGTTATACCATGGGTTGTTACTGAAATAAATTACTCTGAGTAAGTTTAATGTGTTGGTTAGCAATCAGTATACAAAACTGTTAAGCTATGGGTTCTAAATGTTGGTATTTTTGTATTATTAAAGATAAGTAAAGCATATGACTAATAATTATCTTGGCTTAAATTCTTGCTTTCATCTGAGAAAGGTTGTTGTTGTGTGTGTGACTGTGGAAGTAGACTTAAATGATGGAAATGTTCTGAGTTGGGCAGTTTTGTCATTACTGGTTCATGCATTTTGTTTCATTGCCTACTGGAAAAATGTTCAAACAATAAATTTAAAATGAGTTCTTCTAACTTAAGTCCAACAAGTATGCTGTATTATACAAGGAATATAATTTAATAAAGTCAGGAAGGTGTATCAAAGAACGCATGTATGTTTCTTCTTTTGTGTGCAAGGGGCCAATGATTTGAAAACAGCCCAAAGGTAATCTTTATCCACCACTGGCCAGATACATTTTCTTTGAATGTGGTGTGGGTTTCAATGCTGTTTTAATTAATGTGAGTTTCAAGGGCAGAAATGTTTTAATGTCAAGCCTATTTTCATTTTGAGACAGTATTAGTTTTACCAGATCATGATGTCTATTAGTGTTTCTGCATTATTGTGCTGCTGTAAAAATAAAATCCAAATAATCATTGTAGAAGTAAAGCAGTATGCATACATTAGTGTTTTTGGTAAATGGGGTGAAATAGCAGAGTAATGGGACATTGGAATGGCTGCAGGGGGACTCTGGTGCCATATTTTGGTTGTCTGTTCTTCATTTTACGATTGAAAGTTGGCATCCCACAATTCCACTGGAGTGGGTGGGGTTTCATAATTATGTATGCAAATTAGATGTTAATCAGTGTACAGATTTGTACCTATTTTTCATGGGCCTTGTCTAGATTTTTGATGTTTCCAGGTTGAGAGGTATGGTAGCAACCCATATCCCGAGGGCAACCAGTGTGATAGCAGACAAGCTCAGCAGGGCAATCTTGATGCTGCATGAGTGGTCTCTGAATCAAAGTAGCGGAACAGATTTTCCGCAAATGGGGACAGGCTTGCTGTGATCCGTTTGCCAGTTCAGTGCCAAATGCAGCAGCTACTTCTCCCTTATCCCCACTCCGGGGCAGTCATCGAGAGATGCACTTGTTCACAATTGACCTCCGGGACTTCTTTCTGCATTTCCCCCCTTTCCGCTCATATCGAAAGTGATCCAGAAAGCAAAGTCCTTGGGAAACAAAATGATTTTGATCACTCCTTACTGGCCTTGTCAGATTTGGTTCCCCTTTCTCAGGCCTCATCTAGATGATCCATGGACTGTGGACCCAGTTCCAGACCTCTTTGACATACGTCAGGTTCCCTTCACCCCTGCTTCCACACCCTCAACTTGACAGCGTGACTGTTCCACTTCCACCTCTAATCAGGCTTCATAATTTTTCACTTGCAGTGACCCATATCCTCACGTCTTCCCACAAACCTTCCACATGGAATTTGTATGCTAGGAAATGGAGAGGATTTTCTATGTGGGCAAAAGAGAAAAATGTAGATCCTTACACAGCGTCCATCCCCTTGGTGTTAGAAATACTAACCAAACTTTTCCATCAGGGATCAGCTGCTGCTACAATTAAAGTTCAACTGGCAGCGATATCCAATTTTCATGTGGGACAACATGAGCCTAATCTGATGGCTCACAGATTGTGTAAAACTTTCCTTAAAGGCACTACCTTACTGAGACCTCCCTTTCAGGAACCTGTATCTCCTTGGGATCTAAATTTCGTTCTGTCCGAATTTGCTTCCCTGCCTTTTGAACCTGTGCATTTGTGTGAACTGAAGTTTCTGTCTTGGAAGGCCATTTTACTAGTAGCTATTACATCCGCTAGAAGGTGTCAGAGTTGAAAGCACTGTCAGTCAAACCTCCTTACTTGATTTTTCATAGAGACAGAGTTTCCCTTCATACAAACCCTTCCTTCATCCCCAAAGTTTGCTCTGTCTAATTTGAACCAAAGTATCGAACTGCCTGTAATTTTTCCTAATCATTCAAACAGTGCAGAATATAGATTTCATCAACTTGATGCTTACAGACAGGGTTTTACCTACATAGAACTAAGGAATTTAGAAAATCAGACCATTTGTTCATACCCTTTTCTGAAACCAGGATAGGTTTGCCAGTCTCTAAAGTAACTCTATCTAATTGGATTTCCAACTGTATCTCTTTTATCTACTCTTCCAATGGAAAGAACCTTCTGTTTAAAATTAAGGCTCATTCCACAAGATCCCTATCCACATCTGCTGCCTTTCAAGCCAGAGTTCCAATTGACAGTATTTGTGCAGCAGCAACTTGGGCTACCCCTCATACCTTTATTACTCATTACAAATTGGATTTGACCTCAAGGGGTAGAGCCTCCTTTGGTTCCACGGTTCTTAGGAGTATATTCCCATGAGCCATCCAAGAAAATGGTGCTAGGGACACTCGCCCATATGTAAGAATGAAGGCGAGATAGGACTACAGAACATAAAGAAGTTATGTACTCACCATAACATTCCATGTTTTTAGTCCATCTCGCTCTTCATTCTTATGAACCCACCCACCTACACCCGTCCATGTATCCTCAGGGGATTTGGAGACAGGATAGTATTGCCTTTGGTAGGGTGGAGACCTTTCATCTTTGTTGTTCCTTGTGGATAACCTTTCTATCACTTTTATAGTCAGCAGCAAACAGGATCTGGGGATTCTTACTAGTGCACTATGGGATACCTACCTTGCCACAGGCCAGCTAAGAGACTTTGAGCTTTGTAATCGCTGAGTGGCTCCGAACCCATATGTAAGAATGAAGGGCGAGATGGACTACAAACATGGGACGTTATGGTGAGTACATAACTTCTTTTTTTGTTGTGGAGCTTTTCTCCCCAGGTCACTGCTGAAAATGGGGTTTTTCAACCCAGTTGGACACTACCCAGTTAACGATTGTAAATAAATAAATATCTTAACCCTGTTTGTCTGGGTCTCACTCAAGGCTTCATCCTTTAGCATAGTGGAGCAAGGTGAAAAGATTGTTTGAAGGAACTCCTATTACCTCATGTAGCATTCATTGAACTGATCTAGCTATGGACTGCTAATAGAAAGTTGAAACGAGCTGGGATTGTCATTCTCACTACTGCAGTAGCCTTTTGGCTGTATGGGTTATAACCTCCCTAGGATACCATTGACCAGCTTCACAAATCTCTGGCTGTTCCCCCACATCTACACTTTGACTGCTGATAGTCTAGCCCCTTGGAGGGAAGTCAGCAGTCAGAGTATAGAAAACTTTAGGACTTTCTTGCTACCTTGAAGTGGCTCTGAGGACTCACAGGAGCAGCAATCATCTTCAAGCTTCATTTCTAGCAGATAAGTCCCGACAGGGGAACCCTTCTACACAGAATGTATTGCGGTTTAAAAAAATGTTTATTTACTGACTAAAAATGGTATTTTCCCTTAAAGAAATATATATTTTTCTTTACAATAGCTTTGGGATTATTTTTTTTATCGTGGGGGTGAATTTTTGTTGTAAATATGTACTGCTTGTGAATACTTTGAGTTATATGTATACATTTAAGATCAGGAAGTGATTAGTTTGTAAGAATAATATTTAAAAAGTCCCTCTATTTTTGGGTCTTTGTGCCCCATTGTTTATGCCCTTGTCTAGATTTCTTGTTCTAAGAGGTCGAGAGATATGAGGCAGAGACACTGACACACACACACACACACACACACACACAAACACACTGAGTGATCGAGCAATCCCAACAAAGGAACAAAAATAGGGACAGATTTGCTGTTATAAACTTGGTTCTTTTATATTTAGTATAATTGTATATATAAAACTTTATATGCTTATCTTCATTTTAGGGGTCAAATAGGTTTAGTGGCTCCCAATGAATTTTTATTTGGTGGGAGAGGGGCCAAAAATGGCTCTTGATAGTGAAGGTTGCAGACCCCTAGACTATTAATTTCTGATAAATTTTTGCATTTCTGCTTGTGCTTTTACTTTGGAAACTGGACGTGTGTAGGTGAGTGTATGGGTTTGTGCTGATTATGAACACTTGTCTGATAACTTACTTTCTATATGACTGCGGTATCATTCCAGCAATCAGACTTCTTCTTCAGCTGTAGTATGGATACTTACTCTGGTCCTGCTGACTTTTCTCCTGCTGCACCTTTAAAAAAAAATACACGCAACCACAGGCTCAGACAGTGCCTCATCCATTAGTGGGTGACGCTGTAGTGTCCAACCATTGTTCCTCAGACTACTTCCTTGCTTCTCCGAGTTCCTCTGGTGGAGCCCCTTCAGCCATAGATCTCAACCTGCTAATAGACCAGTATGGAACACAGACCATAGCAATGTGTGACCGCCAAAATGTGGAACACCCTATTTTCAACTGGGTGAAAAGCGTACCCTGGCCATGGCCTTTCAACCAGAATATACCATATGTAAATATTTAATAATACACACACTCTCTTGCAGATAGATATAGAAGCAAAAAGACAGTGGCTCACTTATATAGAAAAACTCACACAAACACAACAGCAGTAACTTCACCGTTGATGTAATTTATGTATTTCTTTATTCATTCAGAATAAAACATCTAAGGATACTCTAAAAAATTAAGTGCTATAACTGCTGACTACAGATGGTCACACACAAAGATGCAAAGGCACAGATACACAGGTGACCCACCACTTACCCACTCACAGAAACACAATTTGTGCTATTTTATTGACCCAGTACTTCTAAGATGTTTCATTCTGATTAATTGAAGGAAGAAATACGTGCATTGCACCAACAGTGAAGTCACTGCTGTCAGACACATGCAGTCCAAAGCATTACATCTCCATTCCTACCAGCAGTATGATAAGGATCACTGTCCTCAAACTTCACATTTGCTTCAGAAGTGGTCTGGATTGAGCCAAAGAGAGGTTAAGGCTAGTCCAGTGGATGTGCTTAAAGAAGAGAGGAATTGGTGGGATAAAAAATAAGAAATAAAATTTAAGTTTTTTTTAATAAATTCATTGTCTAATTTTATATTTTTTCCATTTTAGTTGAGTATTGCAGGTGAATACATTCCATGGAGCAACTTTAATAGGTCAGTGTTTGAGCAAAAAAAGTTTTTTGGAATATTGTCAGGGCACAAAATAAAAAAAATGGAGTAATGACTAGAGATAATTAGATACCTTAGAGGTGGTAGACTACCAAAGAAAACTTATTTTATGGAAGTGTAGAATAGATGGCATTGTTGCTTCCCTTGGAGCCAAAAGATAGCATTTTACAGGTCTTAATTGTGAAGCTTGTAATCTTAAATGAAATTTCAGCTTTTGATTATCTAGTTACTAATTTATTAAAATAAATGTGAGGGTATTATTTATGAACTCTGTGCTGCATATTTCACTTAGTATAAATGTAAGGTGTTCATTGTCAGGAATACAGTTAGGCTACTCCAGTAGGATGTAACACAAAAATGAAGAAATATATTTGTAATCCTACAAATTAATATAATTTTTCATTTTAAGTTCATGACGTGATCAGTTTGAATGACCGGGTGGTAATAATGAATGTAAACTGCTCTTTTTAAGAAGGTAAGTGACAGATATGGTTAGATGATGGTCATTTTTCTTCCTCTCTTTAAACGCAATTTGCCACAATTGCCCTTAGCAAGGGGGAAAAGTGGCAGAAGTTTGTTTTCTCTTGTTGTTCGTCCTTCGGGGTGTCATAATAGACAACCCTGAAGCGATGGACTTCTACACGGCATTTCGATTGGCTGCTTAAGGTCAAAATCATTCTCCACTTAGCTCCTTTCTCTCTCTTTGCTGATTGGCTCCCAAATCATAATTGTAGCCAATCAGAGAATGAAAAGCAGAACCACTGCTGTTCAAATTGGAACACTGCTTCACTTCAGTGTCAAATGCTGAGCTTTCTGCACAATGAGGTGCGGTTGAACGCTAAGCCTTCAGCTACCATGGACCGGGGATTAGCCACTTCCTCTTAGGCTTTTCCAGTGCTCAGTCTGGGCATGGGAAAAGCATCAACTTTGAGTCTGGGAAAAACACCCGGGGTGGTTCTTTTCATGGTGGCCAGAGAAAGAGACCTCTTGACAGGGATGAAGTGTCATTTCCTAGTCTGTCTTCTTCCAGACTGGTCTCTGCAAAGAAAAAAACAAACGGTTGGTTGGACATTATTCATCTGAAGACAATTATGTCTGCTCACAAAGATGATTTTTTTTTTTTTTTTATCTTAGCTGTGCAGTTATTACATTCTGTTCATCGTGGTGTTTGGAAATCTTTACAAGAGGGCAGTGTCTGAAAGAAATTCCTGAATGTTTGTCAAATAATTCTGACATTGAGAAAGGCAGAACTGTTTCTCCTGCAGATTCCCAAGACCAAAACTCTGATTCTGAGGAAATTTGATCCTGCCCATCTTCCTTGAAGGATTTTTCTTTTTCACAGACTATTTCAGGATGTGTGAGTTTGTCCTTCTGTATCACTGTTGCAGTATTTATCACCTCTGGAATCTCCTGCCAAGGGTAGCCCAACATCCACCTAGTATACCAAAGCTTTTATTACCAAGGAGCATCATATGTCAGACGTATGCTCCCCACACAAGCATAGGGCATAAAAAGGGGCCCAACCCAGAACTTTATTGCCACAAACCTGAGCGTGATTATCATACATCGGTCTGAACATCCTTCACCTTGCTGGTTAAAATGAGACTGTGTCTTCAAGATAAGTACCCAGTTGGGGTTCCTTTTTATTTTTATTCTGTTTTTCAGTGGGTTACATGTCATCCAAGAAAGGGGAATGACAGTGTGAGAGATGTATTCTCCATAAGGACCACCATTATAGGTGCCTGTTTTGCTTAAGTGTGTCTCACAACCACATTCAGTGTTCCATCTGTTAGGCTTTTGTACCCAAGACTTTACGTAGCCATCTTTCCTCCCTTTCCATTTATCTTAAGAACCGAGGTCTCAAGCTGTTAGCCCAAGGTACCATGACAGAATCTGCTTGCCCTGAGGTACAGCCCTTGCTCAAGAAGAAGGACAAGAAATCTAGGCCCAAGCCTGCTTCTCTCCAGCATCTACTGGACATCTCTCTTGAAGTGAATGAAAACCCAGAGGACAGTCCGGTCTTGCCACTGGTTTCTTCTGCTGTGATCTTCTTGGAGGCCGGCATGGAAACTGCTTCTCATACGTCCTCTGAGGCCTTTAAAATGTCCTCCATAGACATGGGGAGGGACCTAGCTGATTATCTTTGAGGGGCCTAAAGGGATTCCTCAGATCCTTGTTAGGGAAGAGGTGCTGGGTACCTTGACTGAATCCAGTCAGGGATCTAAACCATCACATTATGTCAGGGCAGACATCTCCTTAAAGAAAAGACAGAAGTCTAAACATGTGGTCTTGGCTACCAGAGATCCACAAAGAGAATGGCAGGACTTTACTCATGGCTTGTTCAATGCTTTGATGGCTTTAAAGCCTCCTCGGGGTTGCAGTTCCTGCATCCCCTTGGTCCTCTACCCTAAAAGGGCAAGGGACCCCGAGTCCTCGGATGAGAATTCTGATGCTGATTCTTTAGCCTACTCCTCTCATTTACCTTCTTCTTTTGACTTTTGGTCAGAGGAGGAGGAGGAATATGCCAGTCCCTGATCCTTCTTTGGAGGAACTGCCCTTTGGAGACATTTCAAGTGGCATTGCTCCCAGTTATCGGACGTCCAGAAAAGGTACTATGAGTTTTTACAAATGGACTCTCCTAAACCTTCTGCTGCCACTTCAGTTTTGGCTGCTTGTTGGTTACCTTTCCTGCATCTTCCCTGGCACCAGACTTCGAACTTGTAGCTCCTAAGAAGTCTGACAAGTTCTATAAGGTGTTTGATGCCTGCAAGTTCTTATACAAATGCCCCTCTTCTGATCCAATGGTGATTTTTGTGTCTACTGATAAGTTTTCTATGATGTCCTCTTCTGAGTTCTCCAAGGGTATTCACCAAATGCTTAGTTCCAGTATTCACTTTTTGCAGGCTTCAGGGCATTCGGATGTTTCCCTATCTGGATGACTCTTGCTTCAGGTCCCATCCCAAACAAAGTTAGTGCAGCATCATCATTTTACCCAGCTTGTATTGCACAACCTGGGGTTTACTGTCAACCTTTAGAAGTCAGTGTTGACTCCATCTCAGGATTACATTTTTTTAGGCTGCAGGATCCAAACTGTTCCAGTGCTAGCCTCTCTTCCGCCTTCCAAGGTTTTGTATGTCACAGATTTTCTTTCCCTGCTTCCCCTGTCCTTTTTTCCAGCCAGGGAATTTCTCAGGGCTGTTGGGGTCATGGCTTCTACCATCCCCATGCTTCCCTGGGCTGGGCTTCAGTGGTATCTCAAATTAGTGTGGCTTCAACACTACCACCTGCTAGACTGTCTAGTTGCTCTGCTGCCTTGTCTTAAATTTGCATTTCACGGGTGGATTCAACAGATATCACTCAATCTAGGTGTTCCTTTCCAACCTCCTCAGCTGTCCTAGGAACTCTTCACAGTCGCCTCATAGCTGGGGTGGGCAGCTGCTTCAGGTACCCTAAAGCTAAGGGCCTTTGGTCCCCTCAGCAGAGGGCAGATTGCATCAACATCAAGGAAATGAGGGATCTCATTTTGGCTCTTCAAGCTTTTCCACTCACTCTAAGTGCCAGGTCCCGTGAAGATTTATAGAGACAACACCGCAGTCATGTGGCACATCAACAAACAAGGGGGGGCATGAGGTCTTACCTTCTTTGCAGACTAACCCTTCAAGCATGGGAGATGGCCATCAGTCTGCAGGTGAGCAGTTTATATACCTTTCAGAGCACAGTGTTATGGTAGATTTTATCAGTTCCAGGACACAGCCTCACAAATAAATGCTTCACAAAGATGTATTTCTGGACATAGTTCATCAGTGGGTTATTCCTGAAATGGATCTCTTACCTCCCCTCTGAACAGGCAACTCCTTCAGTCCTTTTTTCAGAGTCTGAAGTCCTTAGGCTTGGAAGGTAGATGCAATGCCCTTCTCTTAGGAGGGAATGTTTATGCCTTTCCTCCTCTACCTCTTTTTCCTAAAGTCCTTCACAAGATTAAGAAGGACTCTCCAAGAATCTTGTTGGTGACTTCCTTTTGACCCAGACAGCACTGGTTCACCCTGTTATTCCATCTGGCCAGGGGCAGTCTTAACAAGTTATTTCATCACATGGACCTTCACACCCAGGACAGCCGATCTCTCCTTCACCTGCCCAATCTTCAACTACTTTAGATGATAGGGTTTTGATTCCTTTGACACCAGTTTTCTGAGCAGGGTCCTGCAGGAGGCCAGGAAACCCAATACCAGAAAATCTGGCATGTCCAAGTGAAAGGGATTTTCTGTCTGGTGTCTTAAGCATCACCATGATCCCTTTTCAGTGCGGGTACTCTTGGTTCTTTCTTACCTGTTTGAACTGCTACTTGTTGGCTTGGCATGTTCACTTGTCAGTAGTCTCTATCTGCCACTAAATCCTCCACTGGCCTCTAGATTTGAGGTCAAGCCATTTTTAAAAGGCATCTTTCATCTTGGATCCTTCCCAAGAAAGCCCATTGCCCCATCTTGTGATCTTAATTTTGTTCTTGAAAAACTGACTGCTTTCGAATATGCCACTTCTTTGCAGCATTGCATGTGGAGGACTGCTTTGTTGATTGCTTTAATATCTGCCTGACTGGTGTCTGAACTCCAGGCCTTGATGCTGATCCCTCCTTTTCTGTTTTTTCATAGAGATAAGGTGTTTGTCCATACAAACCTTTCTTTTATGCAAAAGGTTCAGTCTGTCTAGCCTCCCTTTTCCCTTCTCCATAGCCTGCTAGCAAGAAGGCTCTTCGTTTATTGAATTTGCTTAGACAGCTCAGATATTATTTACCCAAAACAAATGCATTTTGTAAATCTGACCAATGTTTTATTTCTTTTCATACCAGGACATTAGGTTTGGCAGTTTCTAAGGAAACTATCTTCTCCTGGATTTCCGAGGCCATTTCTTTTTGTTATTCTTTTCATGGCAAGCAGTTACTGCTTCTGTTAGTACTCATTCTACTGGGGCATTGGCTTCCTTATGGGTTCTCTTCAGTGGTTTGGACACCAACTCCATTTTTGAAGCTGCTGCTTGGTCTTCTGTTCACAAATTTATGACGTCCCTTCTCTGGACCAGTGATCAAGAAGTCTCGTTCCTCACTGTGGACATCGGTGAGGGACATTCCCTTGGAACAATAATGGATAAACCGTGTTTTCAGATGCAGTTCTCTGCACCAAGCACAATTTCCTTAAGAGTACACAGCACATACTCGTCCTGGGAATGGGTTTGTCGTCTCTCTCCAGGCTCCAAACAAGACTCCCTACTGACACAGCTATAGAGTTAACTCTTCATCAGAGTGTTCCAAGCAAAGTCCTTCACCCCCTCTCTGTGAAGTCAGTGCTCTGTGTCCCTGTTCCAAGTAGCTGACAGCACTCTGAGATTTGATTTTCACACACACACTCCCTCCGGGAAAGGATGGCACAGCTTTACCAGCTATTCCCACCCCCTGCCAGACTATAAGATAGATTCAGTTACACCAGCCAGCTGTTTTAAGGCTCTTACAAGGGTACCCAATTATACTGAGTAAAATTAATACTAATACAAATAGTAGTTTTTGACCAGTGCAGCAAGGCTTTCAGGAGTGACCACAGTGTCACTAAATAAATATAAGTACTCTCAAAGGTTAAAATATTCTCTAAAAGACTAGCCACAATGAAAAGTTTAAATATATTTAATAATAATAAAAGACAATGAAAATACTAAATATTTATGTACAATCAACACCAGATTTTCAATCACAGGAAATATTAAAAATAGCACAGATGGATAGAGTCACACAGATGCAGAAAAACAGTACTTAAGTAATCTCACTATATTTTCCCTGACTGATCTAAAGAATTTCTTTTCCCTGTTTACTTATTAAAGCAAGGCAAGATGAAGTGGGTAAGTGATCCTTCTTAGTCCGGCTTCAAAAACTGATGCTGTGAGACTTCCGTCTCATCTAGTATTAAAACATCTTTCTAGTGCTGAATTACATCGCATACATCTGGTCACCGGACTCTGGTTCCTACACTACTCCCTTACTGGAAACTAAACTGGAATGTAGTACACGTGTTACCACACACGCACACAGCTTTACTAAGATGTGTTATAGTATCTGGAAGCTATAAAACCATTTCAGAATTTCATGCTTCCAGGGTAGCAATTAGTTCACCCCTAAAGACAATACTATAGGATTCCTAGTCCTAGCTTTCACAGACATTTTGTCACTGGCTGCAATCAGAACTGTAAGATACAATCTTTATGGCCTAAACCAGGTAATTTAATTTCAAACTATTTTTCAAAGTGAGCTGGGCTAAGATTAACCTCTTTTTTTCTAGTATCCTTTGTTAGTGTATTAATTTCAACAGCTACAATATAGTCTGACATTCCGGTGTATTTCTTTTCTGTCCAGCAGGACCCACTGTTGGTACATTTTTAACACAAGCAGCTTTAGAAATGCATTTTCAACACAAGCATCTGTACAAATCAGTTTGATATACAAGTGACATACAATTCTTTACAAAACACCAGCTAGCTCTGCTGGCCTATGTTACAAATCCAGTGCCCTACCTCTCCTGGCATAGCTAGCAGTACCTCACATCATCACAACATTCAGTAAACATTACAAATTGGATGTCTTTTCCAGAGCCAGGGCAGGTTTTGCCAAAGGTATTCTTTATCGGTTTGTGGAGGGCTGCTCCTTTGCCTTTATCCTCCTTACCTTCTTAGTAGCTTTTGTACTCTCCCAGAGGGTGATGAATACTGCAACAGTTATATGAATGGACATAGTACAGTTGTATACAATTTTACCATAACAGTACATGTTCTTTTCACTGTTGCAGTATTTGCTCCCTCCCTCCCTACCCCCTGTTCTTTCTCTTTTTCTATGGGTGGTATTTTCTTCCTGGCCGAGAGGTGGTTCTTCTCTTCCTTCCCTTTTCTGGATGCACGTGTTCTCCTGGGGCACTTTGGTTGTGAGTTCGTACATCACCTTTATGCCCTAAGATTGCACAAAGAGCATATGTCTGACTTGTGATGCTCCTAGATAATAAAGGCTTTTTTATGTTAGCCCGATATTGGACTGTCCTTGGCAGGAGATCCCGAAAGTGATAAATATTGCAACAGTGAAAAGGTTCACCTATTATGGTAAGATTTTACACAACTGTACTTGTTTTGTGGGAACACGTGGATGTTTCTCCAGAATTGAGGAGATGTTATATGTTACAAGTGGATGTATCATCACTCCTATTTTGTCATCCTTGGAGGGTGTTTTTAATGCTGCCTGAAATAATCCTGGCTCTCAACCTTTAGTCCCAGAAAAGGGTAGAGAGAGACTTTAAATAATTCATCAAGCTAACACATTGTTTTCTCATGTTAGATCAGACCAGTTGCCATTTTGACCTCTTCACTAACTGGAAACAGACTTTTGTTCAATACTAACCCTTCACCTGTGGACAAAAAAGGTAAGGTATTTAACAAATTTGTTAAGATAATTTTCTTTTCTTCCACTTTAGCAAATGGAAAACTCCAAGTCACATATGTAGATGTTTATTCAGAGTTATGTAGACAAAAATACTCTGCCATGTTTTCTTCAGAAGGTAGCTCCTGTATAGGTTCATAGGTTCATAGGTTTATACTAGGCTATCTGCCCTAAGGCAGTTATAAGCCTAGCCCAAATTTTTGTGGCTTACGCCACCCCTTATATGAAAAAATACTGTGCCCATTAGTTTGTTGTGCCTCTGTCCAGCAGTGACACAGATATGATTCCCGGGGTAAACCTACGATCTCCCATCCACAGGTCTAGATTTCTCTTGAACAGAGTCAGCGAGGTGCTCTGCCTCACATGGACCGGGATTTTATTCCACAGCATAGGGAGTCTCTGAGTGATAAATCTATCCCTCCAGCACGTCCTATTTATAGCCGTGCTAAGGTTTAAGTCGCTTGCTCTAGTGGTTTTGTTGGATTTGGATTTTTGAGGTAGAGCATGTCCATTAATTCCAGGTTGGACATGGCCTTGTATGTCAGGCACATGTCACCTCTGAGCAGGCAGTATGCGACTGAATAGAGCTGGAGTTTCTTCAATCTGGCAGCATATGACAGATTTTGGAGTCCCTTTATCCTTTTGGTGAGGAACTTTTGGGGTCTCTCCAATTGCTGCAGATGTCGGGTGAGATACATCCCGAATGGGGCATTGTACTCGATCATTGGTCTGATAAGTGAAGAGTACAGGGGAACAATGACCTCACTAGATCTGGATGTGAATCCCTTCATGATCAGGTGGGCAATGTAGAAGGTCTTTCTAACCACTTTAGCAATGTGAGTGTCAAAGAAAGGCCACTGTCAACCTGGGTCCCCAGATCCCTGATAACCTCTTCTGTGCTTAGTGGATTGCCACCTATATGGTAGCTTGGGGTTACCTTGTTTTTCCCGAAGGGTATGACTATACATTTTTGGCGTTTAACTTCAGGCCATGGCTCTGACACCAGCTATCTGTTTCCGTGAGTCCCTTCTGAAGGATATCCGTGTCCGATGTACTTTCCACTATGGCATCCAGTTTGCAGTCGTCTGCAAACTTTGTCAGCCAAAGTCCTCCCATGTTGGCCTGTACTTCTGAGAAGTAGATGCCGGACAATAGGGGGCCAAGAACCGAGCCCTGTGGGACACCACTTGTGACCGGCTTGGAGTCTGACACAGCGCCAGCAACTCTAACCCTGTGGGTTCTGTCCTTAAGCCAGTCTGCAACCCATCTCGTGACATATGGGTTTACATTTAAGCTGGTAAGTTTTTCTACAATACCCGAGTGGGGTATTGTGTCGAAAGCCTTTGCAAGGTCAAGGTAGGCTCTATGGACTGCCTTGCCCTCATCAATGGTCTTGGTGACTGGTCTGAAGAAGTCGACCAAGTTCAAAAGGCATGATCTTCCCTTGACAAAGCCAAACTGGGTCGGGTCCAATGTCTGCAAGTCCCCTATATCTTTGTTTATGAGCTCCATTATGATCCTCTCCATAGCTTTGCAGACTAGACTTGTTAAGCTTATGGGGGTAATTACCAGGGTCCGTGAGGCGCCGCCTTTGTGGAGTGGGACCACAGTTGCCGTACGTCACTCCTTGGGCACGTATCCTGTGGTAAGGCTGAGATTAAACAGCTGCCTTATGTGCGGGTTTAATTCCTCATTTAGCTCGTATAGCACACAGCCGGGGACACCATCCGGTCCCATTGATGCTGTGTTTTTAGCTTTAGAGAGCAGCTTTCACCTGCGCATTTGAGATGTTCGGGAGGCTACACTCGGCTGGGATAGTTATCTCTCCTTTGGGGGGGGAGGGGGGTGAAGTTTGCACTGAACCTGTCTGCCAGTATGTTGGCAATGTCTGTGGGTTCAGTGATTTTTGTATCATTTTGGACTAATTCTGAGCATATCTGGGAGTTTCCACCCAGGTTCCTAACATAGCTGAAAAAGGCCTTATGATTTTCCTTTGAATCCATGGCAATTTTTCTCTCAAAATTGGCCTTAGTTGATTTTATGAGTGCTCGTATTTTTTTACTAATAATGATCAGGGTGACTTCCCTTTTATGGATTTTGTTCTATCATGTAATAGCTTTCTCCTCTTATTGTAAAGTTTGTTAATGGCTGGGGTCCACCAGACTGGACGTTTGCCCTTTGTGGAAAGAGTCTTGGTTTTATTTGGGATTGCCTGATCCATGCAGTCCTGGAGGTGTTCATAGAAGGCATTTGTAAGGGCTTCCGCAGCTTGGGTTGTGGTTTCCTCTGGCTCAGGGGCCTTGAAGGATACCACACCAGTCTTGAGTAGTGTGAAGTTTGCTTTAGAGAAGTTCTTCACTATGGTCTTTTTTGTTTGGGATGGGGGCGGGATGTGGATTTCCAGTGAGATTAGTTTATGATCAGATCTCACCAATGAGGGATATACTTCCGGTGTGGAGCATTTTGTCCCCATGTTTGTGACAATGAGATCTAGTATATTTTCTTCTCTTGTGGGAACAGTGACTAGCTGCTCCATGGCATTTGAATTTATGAACTCCAGGAACCGTTGGGCTAGAAAGTTAGGGCTTGAGTAATGTTCCTAGTCTATATTCGGGTAGTTGAAGTCACCCAATATGATGGTGTTTGGAGATACATTTATACCCTCCAGTGTCTTCAGGAAGGCTGTGTGGGGTTCCTGAGTTTGAGAGGGTGGCCTGTAGCATGCTACAATTTGTAGAGCAGTTTTGCCTATGGTTAGTTGCACCTGGATGGTTTCCGAGCTTGCGTTGCCACCAACCTGGAGGTGTGGGTATCCTTTATGAATATGGATACACCCCTCCTTTTGTGGTGTGGTCCGGGTTTTGGGGCGGGCATGATATGAGGTAAAACCTAATAGTGCCGGGTGCTCTCAGGAGCCTTGAACCAGGTTTCAGTTACAGCACAGACATCGATGTTCTCCATACTGAGAAGGGCCTCGAGTGCGTGCATTTTGAGATTTAGACTTCTGGCATTGAGCAGCATTACCCTCAGTTTCTTCCCATTTTTGTTTTCTAGGGTGGTAGGTTTAGAATTTGAGCCTTGCCTAAAAAGGCACTATGGGAGTGGCAAGAGGCTTAGCCAATATCCGGAATCCCAGGGTGACAGATGCAAGCCGTCCCTTATGAAGCAGCGTGGCTTGTCAAGCATGTCATCCCAGGCAGACAGACACTGGATCCCCTTTGAATGACACCAGACATTAAGCCAATTGTTAAAGCTGATCATCTTGTCTCTATATTGTGGCATCATTCTTGGTGAAGGAAGGATACTGCTCAGGGTTAGGGTCATACCTGCCTGGGCTACATAATCAGAGAGCTCCTCTATGTCTCTTTTCATGTAGTCCAGGGAGGTGCGTCTCAGGTCGTTCACACCAGCATGGACAATGACTGTGTCATATTTGTACTTGCCGTGGAGTGACCCGAGTGCTTGTGTTATGTGGCGGATTCTAGCGCCCGATAGGCAGCTTACTGTGACCCTCTCCTTGTTCAGCCTGGTGAGTGGGGCGTCAGTGTGTCTGACTATGGAGTCACCTATGACAAGTATGTTTGGTGTTGTATTTGGCCTTAAGGGCTGTGACTGCTTTGCACACTGCTTTTGTGGTTTATGTGTTGCTTGTGGGGTGTCTTGAGGTAGCAGTTGTTTGGGTGTCTGCTTTGGAGGCCTCTGCTGTTTAGGTAAATTTTACTCAGAGCCTCCGAGTATGTCTTTGTGTGTTTATGTGTTTGATTCAGTGGAGTGGTAGCATTATGTGAGGCTGGTTTTGTGGTGTGTGTAGTTGCCTTCTCCTCCTGTCTGGTCTTGCCAGTCCTGAGTTGAGAGAGCTCAGCCTCCAGTTTGGCTAAATAGCTGCATCTCTCACAAGTATTTGTGTTATGTGGGAGGAGGAGAGGGTTGTCTGTGTACATGAGGCAGTTATAACATTGCCTCAAGATTCCCAGATTCACCAGCTGGACCGAGAGGAGATTGACAACTGACCTTTGGACATGCTAGAATAATATTGGGAAATCCTTAATTGAAAACAAGGGCCAGTGGGGAGTGAGGGTGTAGTACTTTTAATTTTTAGTGCTGACTTATATAATTGCTTTAGTGAGCAAGTGCCAGGTAACTTGAGTGCAATGTGTTACAAGTAACTAAATGCAAAAACGACAAACAGTAACTTTCTTTCAAGTGAAACAAGGAAATAAGTACAGTAAGCAATGCAGAAATCACTAGTGATCCACAGAAGCTGAGAAGTTGCGTATTAGGTGGAATTAGCTTCCAGGGAAATAACAAGCAAACAAACAACAAGCATATAAACAAAGCTAGATTCAGCAGGCCTGGATCTAGTCTATGCTAGAGCAAACAAGGTGAACCAATTTCAGTAAGATACAGTTCAAATATTTAGGCACTATAAACCTTTAACCAGAAATTCCCAGCTCAGAAGGGCAGAGTCCAGCCTCTTCTCCCACAAGAGTGCAGACCACGAACCTTCTTAATGTAAAATAACTGGCCTGAAGCCCAAGCGCCTAAACCAGAACTAATACACTTGGACACTGGGCTCTCAATCAGCAGTTCCCAACTTAGAAGGATGAAAGCTACCTGTCCTGCCACCACAGTGCTTGCCACAAACCTTCCTAATGTAAAACAACTGGTCTGAAGCCCAAGTGCTTAATCCAAAAGACTTGAATGATAGCTACACTTTAATCAAGTTACAACCAAGCAGTAATAAATACCATTGAATACTTTAGAGAATGTCTGGAAACAAAGCTAGATCCAGCAGGCCCGAATCCAGTCTATGCCACAGCAAACAAGGCGCACCAAATTCAGTAAGAAACAGTTCAGATATGCATGCACTATAAGCCTTTAACCAGAAATTCCCAGCTCAGAAGGGCAGAGTCCAGCCTCTCCTCCCACAAGAGTGCAGACCACGAACCCTCTTAATGTAAAATAACTGGCTTGAAAGCCCAAGTGCTTAAACCAGAATTAATACACTTTTAGAATAACAGACACTGAGCCCTCAATCAGCAGTTCTCAACCTAGAAGGATGTAAGCTACCTGTTCTGCCACAACAGTGCAGACCACAAACCCTCTCAGTGCAAAACAACTAACTGGTCCGAAGCCCAAGTGTTTAAACCAAAAGGCTTAGAATGAGTTACACCAAGCAGTAATAAATACAATTGAGTATTTTAAGATGATGCAAAAGTAAAAAGAAGTAGGTAAAAACACAAGTACAGTAAAAGCAGATGAAATTTTTTTTTTTTTTTTTCAGTATCCAGTATTTAAACTTTCTTCATATGTAATCCCTGGAACCTCTTCAGATGATTAGAAACAACTCCACAGTGATGTAGTACATAGCAAACCGGGGGGCACCAGGGCTTACCCTTTGTGCAACCAGGTTGGCTGTGATGGTTTGGGAGATAGCTTTACAGCCTGCCCACCTCTCCAAGCCTCTTACATTCTGTCAGAGCAAAGTATTGTGTCAGACAAGCTGAGTAGGACAGGAAAAACCCTCCTGAATAGAAATTGAATAAGGAGAGTCTTCCAGCAATTCACCTAGTTGTGGGGAGCACCTTAAATAGATCTGCTTGTCTCCTTTCAAAATAAACAGCTGGACAAATTGTGCACCAGGACTTATTGCAAGCAAGCCTGAAAAATAGGTGCATTTTCATTCTTGTGGTCGGGGATGTTCCTTTATTCATTTCCACCCTTTCCACTGATATTTAGGGTACGTCTGAAGATTTAGGAGGACTCTCCAGAAGTCATTTTGGTGACTCCCTTTTGGCACAGATAACATTGGTTCTCACTTCATATGAAATTGGCCAAGGGCAGTTACCACAAGCTTCCTTACAGACTAGAACCCTACTCACTCAAGAGAAAAGGAGATTGATGCACCCTGATCCCAAACAGCTTTAAATAAACGCCTAGATGATTCAATGTTGATACTTTTTAGGCACGTCATCATAAAGATGTGCAGAAGGTACTAAAGGAGGCAAGAAAACGTACTACTGGGAAATGTTTGCATGTGGAAAAGATTTTCTAGTTGGTGTCTAGCCACCTACCATGATCCCATAAGGGATTATATATCATTAGTTCTGAAATATTTGTGTGAGTTACTTTTCTCTGACCTTTCTTACTCCTCTATCAAAGTTTGTCTTGCAACCATTTTAGCATGCCTGCCAGTGGAACCTTTTCACCTCTGTTTTTGGAAAAAACATTGCTGAAGGGAGTTTCGCATCTTAGATCCCGTAGAAAACAGGTGGCTTCTTCCTGGGATCTTAACTTTGTGCTGGAGTAGTTAACTCTGTCTCTCTTTGAGCTAGCTCATCAGGCAGATTTAAGGGTCATTGCATGGAGGGCTTCTACTTATTACTTTGATAGATCTGCAAGAGGTGTATCTAAGTTGCAAGCTCTGATGGTTGGTGAACCCTGTCTGGTCTTTCATAGAGGTAGTCACATTAAGAACAAGCCCCACATTTAAGCCTATAGTTGTTTGAATTTACTTTGAATCAAGCCATCAGTCTCCCTGTGTCAAAGCAGACTATTTCAAGATGGTTATCCTTGGGTATTGTTTTTTGTTATTCCCACCATGGCAAATCTATTCCAGGCAGTATCAAAGCTTGTTCTTCTAGAGCCTTCGCTTCTACAACTTCGGAATACCAGAAAAAATAGATTCTAGAAACATTCCACTGACAGCAATAGGGTCCTCTGTACATAATTTTACTTAGCATTACAATCTAGTTGTGATACCTTTACTAAGCACTGCAAACTGGATTCCTTTTTCAGATCCAGGAAAGGCTTTGTTAGGACCATTTCCCTGGGGCTCCTGGATTCTTATCCTTCCTTCTCCCCAGTAGGATAGATTTTGATAATCAGTCCAGATAGTCAGAAAGCCACTGCAGCAGTGAGAATAATGAACAGTTGTGTACTTTGTACTTGGCATAACAGTAAATGGAGTCCTCTTTCCTACAGTAACATTTTCGTTACATGGCTTGTATCCTGCCAAAGCTCTTCCTACCACATCTTTTCTCTGCTTCTTAGCTAGGCCTCAGTGCAGATATTTTGTGACAAAATGCACACACGTGCACAAAAGCTACAGCTTACAGTTGAACATTTTTTTTAGCTCGCATTACATCAGTACAAAAATATTGCAACTGAAACAATAAATGTACTAAAACTAAAAAAAAATCCATATTATTTTTGAATGAAGTTAATGGTTGACTTCTGATTATAAGAAGGTTTATTCTACAATCTCAAATGGTATTTTTAATGGACTTCTTTTTTTTTTTTTTAATTGATATTATTTTTGTTAGTCGGTTCCCCCAGTTTGGTGTTCACATCCTTACCTTTTATGTAAAAAAACTGCTTCAGCCCTGTGATTTTAATAGAAAGGATTCATAGCTTTTCATGCTGCTTCAGTTGATTTGACTGAAAGCTACTAAGTGTAACACTGTACTCAGTAATGGGTCATATTGGTGAATTATAAAGTGGTTCATGGATTAATATGTAAGCTTTAGAATGGATATGTTCTTTTTTTCTGACTTTGAATGATACACACTGGTCAAATTTTAAAATTCTCCTTAAATATTTATTGATGGTAACATTATTTTTATGATTTGGTCATTTATTTTGTAACTATAATTTCTCCTTTTGCCAGAGCTCATGATGCTGTATTTATTGATATTAAAGGTAAGGCCATTTATATTGCACCTGTTATTTTTTTGTTGTTCTTTTCTTTTTCCTGTACCTTTGGTGAAAATATTTGTGACCCACTCTGTGTAGTTTTCAGCATATTTGGTGATTCAAAGCCAATTTCACTTTTTTTTTTTGCCTGAGAACAATAGTCCAAAACTAAGTGGCCCCTGCACAGTCTTATAGGACACATCAGGTGACACCAGTTGAAATAGACAGGTAACCCAGCTCCAATACTCACTTGTGTTCTGCTAGTTAACCTGGGCTTATTTTAACCAAATTCAGTGTTTTTAATTTATAAATGATTCCATTATGTGCAGTAGTGTTGAATGCCCATGTTAGCATGGTCAAAATAAGCAGTATGTAATGTAAGTCCTCCATCAAGTGCTGTTTTATCTTTTCAAAAATGGCAAGATTTGTAAAGCAGGATATGTCCTAATTAAATCTATCCGATTCCCATATCTAGCAGACTTAGGTTCCCTGTGTCATTTTGGATAAACTGTGCTGTTACTCTGTACATGATATTCTGTAGAATATTGGTCAGGTAGATGGGTCTGGTCTGACACTTGTCACCTTTGTGAATTGGTATCACCACAGCGTGTTGCTTAATGTCAGGGGCATGCTCATACACCAAACATTCTCTTTAACAGTAATAGATGTTTCTGAATTAAGAGGTTTAGAAGAGGCGAGTTAGTGCGCTATCTTTAGTTTCTGGCACTACATTTATGATTGCATGGATGTCTGCACTTTCAAATGGCAGTTGTCTCAATTAAGACAGACGGCATTAAAGCACTGGACTGTCCTCTTGATATAGAGGAGAATACACCCACCTTTATTGGAAACTGTACAGTGCAGCACCCAGCTGGATCCTGATGCAGTGCTCATAGTAATATAGTACTGTTTAAGAGTAGTAAGTAAAAAAAGGCACAATAGATTTGTACCCATTTTTTGCTTATCTAACACTGGAAGCAGTTTGTGCTGATTGAAGACTGTGGCAGAGGGCATACCACAGGGGACTGTCCTTTGTTGGAGTTATTGGCTTGGCAAGTCTGTGAAAATGGCTGCTTACTATAATTATAACAGAATATGGAATGAGAGACAAAAATGTTAAAAAAAAAAAAAAGTGCACTGGACTTATTATGCTTTGTGTCCAGCTGTGGAAAGTATGTGGAACATTTAAAATATTAATTTTTCATTTTCTTGTTTATTGAATGCTGTTCATTTGCAAAGATAATTCTAAAGCTTTTATAATGTCAGTTATTACAATTAAGTATAGAAAAACTGCATTCCCACCAAGCTTTGCTTAAGAATGAGCCTCTTCTTCGCCTTAATTTGATGCATAAAGGGATTAAATAGAATTATGTAAATGGCAATCAGATTCTTTTTCCCGTTACAGTGCTCTCCTTCTAATTAAATGCTTGTAAAGGTGAGAAAGTGTATAGATGTGTGATTCACTCTAGTACCATTACTAGATTTAAATTAAGCTTGCAGAATGCATGGCAGCCTCATCCCAGTTTATGCAAGGAAGTAACCACTTCTGTAGTCAGAAAAGCTTACTGAAGCCGCTGCAGTCCCACGAACTGTGTTAGTGCAGTAACCCACTAATGTAGAAGGGTGGAGTCACTGTTACAAATAATGTAGTATGCTTTACACTCTGGTATAACACAATGGTATTATGTGGAAAGTATTCACAAAAGTTTTGACTAAACCTAAAATTTAAGCATTAAAAAAAAAATAAGCATCTTTGTAAAACGTGTATATTCTGATTTACAAATCTCAGTTGATGGCACACAATGTGGCATTCTGTGGTATGGCATTCCATGACATTTACTGTACTGGCCATTCTGCTTTGTGTATGTGAAGTATATTGTTGCACCAGCATAATGTGTGCACTCCTGCTTTATTTCTGACTATTTGTGACACAGTGTACAATCCCAGCAAGAACGTTTTTTTAGCAGTGCAGCTAAGTTTTTTTTTTGTCTGGTTTGTAGTCTCTCATTTTCTTTCAAAACTACTCTGAAAGACTTTCTTGCTTAAATCCAGGATAAACTGTGTCCCTAAATGTAAACAAGTACCTTTTCATTCCTTTTATCTCCTCCTCTTCCTTCCTTCCTACTATCTAATACTCTTCCCTGATTTTCTCTGTAAATATACCATAACCCTGTTTTTCCCCACACTCCATATTGCAATTCCTATTTGTATTGGACTAATTTACCTTTAATTTCTCTACAAACTATCTAAAATTTCTCTAAATATTAAATGATTCTCGTATTTCTTGTATCGATTTTTAACCACTCTTTTATATTGTTTAATTTGTTATAGTTATTTAAACTGAAGATGTTTTTGTTTTATTTTTGAAGATTTTAAAATTATTGTTCATAAAATGTTGGCAATAATTTGGAGCTTTTCTCCCTGGGCCCCTGCTGAAAATAGGCTTTTACCCAGTCTAACTTTCCCAGTAATCAAATGTCAGTGAATAAAATAAATAAATATAGGCCTGCATGCAGTAATAGCATGCCCTTGACAGTTACAGACACTACTGATTTTGTGCAGATTGTTTACAATAGCAAACCAAAGATGAGATGACATAATTTTTGAATGATGTATCCAGTTTGTAAATTCTTCACTAGCAGAATATAATGCATTCCATTAGTTATGTAGGGTGACAAAAAGCAAAAGAAGGAATAGAGTTGCGTCTGATGCCATTGACTGCAAGTTGGACCCTAGGAGACAGAAACTTACAATCAAATCCCACAAAATGACCTATGTTAATTTTTCTCACTAAACGGTCCTATTGAATGATTTGTCCTTGTGTTTCGTGAAAGTTGTACAGAAAAAAGGCTCCCACTGGAAAGGAAGGATGTATGTTTGAGCTTTGGTTTCCTTGTACAGATTGTATGCAAGTAGAATATATTTAATTTTTTTGGGATCGGGTAGTTGCTTTGAGTATTTCACCTGTTTTGTGAAGAAGCATTTGTTTATTTTGTTTAGTAAAAGACTTAAGGGTTTTCTTCACTTATAGTTTGCAGAGAAGTTTCACGAGGTCAAAGAAGCAGCCCGTTTGGCAAGAGATAAATCTCAAGACAAAATAGAATTGACAAACCCAGCTGTAAGCCTCACATCCCCACCTCAGGTAAAGGCACATTTATTTAACTTTGATTATTCTGGTCAAGTACAGCTTACCCATGAAGTGATGGTTTCTGGACATATCTTTAAAAAAAAAAAAAAAAAAAAAAAAAAAAAAAAAAGGAGTTTTTCTACATTCATTTTACTTGGCACAATGATGTTTCGTGTGACACCTGCAATATTTTTTTCCAGGGAATATAACAATGGATGCAAGAACTTGCCTCACAGAAAGAGAAGTAATGATTTTTTGGAACTGCATTCCTTGAAGATATTTTCATGTATTGTTGAAAAGATCAGTAGTAATGCTTGCAATCATCCACTGCACATTTGTGATATGGTTTAGCAGCAAGCTGTCCTTTTTGCTAGAAAGTGATGGATTTGGACATGTGATTTGCATACTGACAGTTAAAAATAGTTTTATTTATGTTATTGCTGTGTAGCAATTTTGTTTTAGATTTGGAGTGGGAGAGTAAAGAAATAGCAGGAATTGTAAGATTTGCCATGGTATGTGGTAGTGTAGCTCTAAGGGTTTAAAAAGTTAACCTAATATGTATTCTGGAGACTTGAACTTAATCTGTCTGTCTATAAGCAAGTCAACCAGATAGAAAATCATGAATTGCACCTGAAAAGTAAGCTTTCGGCTTGCAGATCTCGCCTAGATATTTTTCAGGTTTTAGCATTTGAAAATGTATTCACCAGGTGTGGAGCGAAGGAGCAGACTCGTAGCCACGTGAGAAAGCCTCTTCTTCCAGCTAGAGCTTACTTTGAGTAAGCTTTGAACCCTGGATCGACTATTGCTGTAGAAAGGAGCAGCACAGCTCTGTTGTCTACGCACCTGAATCTGATGCTAAAACACCACAAAGCATCAATGTGGGCCTGGATTCAGAAAGTAGCTGTGCATATTAGCTAAGTAATGTGTTATTGGATATATAACTAGAAGAAACGTAATATAACATGGTTAGAGATGTTATTCTGAGCATATAGTTGATTTATTTAGAAATAAGCTGATTTTCAACCTCTGCTTCCCTTTTGAATCATATCATTTTGAAATGCAGTTTGTTTGGCTTTTAA
Source organism: Protopterus annectens (assembly GCF_019279795.1). NCBI lineage: Eukaryota > Metazoa > Chordata > Ceratodontiformes > Protopteridae > Protopterus > Protopterus annectens. Next base: position 331,781,565 of record NC_056747.1, read on the forward strand.
GTTTTCTTAGTAGGAAGCTTCCAAGAGACATGCTGTGAGTTGCTAACAAACTTCGTCTTGCAGTCCTGGGCCTGATTCTGTCAGGTTCCATGTGTCTGCTGCGTGACTCCAAGCATTACAACCCAGGTAGCCCCCCAAAAGATGTGCTTTTACTGGGTTAAGAAACGAGGACAAAATAAACATTTATATATTTTTCAGAGTCTATGACTTGAAGTTGTGATATATACCAAGCATCACTGCCTTTGTTTAGTTGAACAAGTGCTCTTTAATATTTGTAATGTAAGAGGATGAGAGTTTTGACCCTACATGAGTCCGCCCCTAAATTACTCGAGACCTGCTGGCTGTTAATGAGTTAAATCCACCAGGTGCAGTGTGTAAATGAAGGAAAGGACATCCTTGTCCCACTGTTCATTAATCTTCCTGCACTGTAGAAACTAGGCCATGGAAACCTAAAAATATTGCAGAGACCACAAATATGTGTGCTTTTGGGGGAGGGGAGGAAAGGCAGAGAGGGAAACAGTATGAATTGCTGTCAAAATACTAGCTGTTAATTGTAGCTCCTACTTTACATGTGCACCAGCCTACCCAGTGCTGCAGGCTTGCTTGCTTTTGACAGCACTGAGTGCAAACTGTACAGAAACCTTTTTTTGTTAAAAGTACCAGTGTTATGAACTTTATTTTCCTTCTTTAGCTAGATCATGGCATAGCGTCAGTGGGTATGTCTGTGTTTTATGGGAATATGCACAGTATTTTGAAATTGTTTCCTTACATGCTGATCCTTTGTTAATCTCCCTTTTTTCTTTCTCATCAGTAGCTCAATGAAACCTCTGTAATTATCTAGTATTATAATATCCAACATTTTACTGCTAGTACTTGAGAAACACTGCTGCTTTTGCCTTGCCGCTTTTTGTTATGGTTGATATGAGCTGCATGTGTTGCATTGTTTTCAAGTGCTGTACTTGGCATTGTGGCTTTCCTAACCCTTCCTCGAATTACTTTTTATAACAAAAAAAATAAATAAAAGTGTCCTCCTTGGGTCCGTTTCATACCTCTCATCCTCTTAGAACAAAAATCGGGACAAAGCCATAAATAATGGGGAACAAAGGACTAAAAATAGGGACACTTTTTAAATATTGCTCCTACAAACTTAGGAAGTTGATAGAATAATGGGTTTTACTTTAGCATGCATTTTCTAAAAGGTATCGGATCTGAAACTCAAATGTTTGTCAATATTTTCTGACTTCAACACTCGGTGATTTACCAACTATTTGCCAGAAAACCACAATTTTATGAGAAACGGACCAAAAATATGAGGCACAAATCTGGACATTCTGCAAAAATCTGTACATTTGAGACGTACTTATTCTTATAACAAAAATTAAACAGCATCCTGCACTGGTTAACTTCTCTATTTCTCTGCCTGATATTAGTTGTGTAATACATATCACCGATCAGAGCTTCTGAAGTAGCGAGGGAAAGTGTAATTGTGAAAACCTGCAAGATGCAGATGAGTTTAGTTGAGGGCTGGTGTGTCAACCTTCCTTAAAGTCTTGGTAGCAGATGTCAGGCAAATGGTATGCTTCTGGACCTTCTTTCCTTCCCCCAAGGATGGACAACATTGCTGAAAAGGCTTACCTCCTCTGTCTTTTACTATGTTACTAGTATATGCTGTTTAGTACTTCACTCCCTGAGGTTTCTGAACATAGATTTTCCAGTTGTGGAATGCTGATAAAACTTAATAAGCAGAAATTTGTCCGGAGTTAGTGGAGTCTGCTTTGTTTGTGTGTGGGTCATTGTGCTTTCCTGAGCCAGTGTGCTGTTAAATTATTTCTATGGGAAAATATTTGCTTATGCAGTAATATCTTGGTAAAGAGAAGTTTTCAGTATTGTATAAATATCTGATCTGGTTTACTAATGAATAAGTGTACTTCTGTGTCACTGACCAATCTATTTTAGATTTTTGAGGTATTTGCGGTTTACTCTACCATTGTGTCTCTTTCACTGGAAAGACGAGATGCTCTAAGTATGTTTTCTTTATTTGAACTGAAAGTAAGCAGCAGACTTGAGTGTACACCAGTAATGCTTCTTGTAAAATGCACATCCCTCTGTTTCAAGTAGCCCTTGCAATTTTTTTCTCCATTTTTCAGTTGCACATTGTAAATACTTCTAATTTCAATACGTTATACTTGTGAGTAGATTCTACATTAACGCCTTTATTAAATGACTTAAAACATAGGCAGACATACATGAATATAAAAGAAAGCAAACCATATTAACATGTTTCCAGTTACATACATTATACATCAGGTATGCTCTCTTTTATAGCTCTAATCAGTCCAACATTACATAAATTGCTCAATTCCTGCGTTCCATTAAGCCTCACTCCTCCTCCTGAGCATTGTTCTGCATATATTGTTCCCACAATTTCCATTTATTTCTATGTAATTTGCTCCTTCCCCCTTTCTGAAGCTCCCATTTCCAATTCTTGTGTTTCTGTTACAATATTAAGTACTTCAAATACAGATGGTTTAGATTTTGATTTCTGTTTTCTAGTAATTGTGTTTTTGGCAGCCAAAAGAATTAAACTTAATAAGGTCTTACTATGTTTGGGCAATTCAAATCCTTTATCCCAGCTGAAAGGAATAATTTCCTTACTTACAACCATTTGCTCTCCCAGTATTTCTGATTGAATACTCTGTAGGTAATTTTTTAAAATTTCCAACTCCTTATATTCTCAAACTATATGTTCTCAGTTACCTCTTTCTTCACCATCACACCTCCAACATTTGCTATCTATCTGAGGAAAAATTCTTTGAAGTCTGCTTGGGTTATAAATCAGGACACTCTTCTTAGGACTTTACTGAGAGTCTGAATTGTCCCCTGTGGTTTATAAATTTTAGTTAGATGTTGGTTGCCTGACACAAATGTCCATTATAAAGAAGGAGGCAGGTGTAATTTAAAATTCCAAAACATCCAACAGAACTAGTTGCTAAAAGCATGATCAGGGAAGAGTACACTGAATAGAATCTTGCTTCTGCCATTGTGTGTGTGAACTTCCTGTTGCAGGTTTACAGACATACTTGCAATCTCCACTACTCAAAAAATAAACTACATAGGTTCATAGGTGTGTACTAGGCTAATGGCCCTGGAGCCTTTACAAGCCTAGCCCATAGGATTACACTGGCATCGTGCCACCCGACCTTAGTTCCCAGTGCCTCTGTTGAGTAGAGCCACTGGGGTGATTTTTCTATTTCCCATCCATTCATCAAGATTTCTCTTGGAGGGCCAGTGAGGTGCTCTGCTTGACGTGTATGGAAAGTCTATTCCATAGCATGGGCAGTCTCTGGGTTATGAACCTGTCCCTGCAGCATGTTCTGTTGATTGTGGTAATGAGGTTGAGGTCTCTCGAGCGTGTGGTGCGGAGGCATTGGGATTTCTTTAGATGTAGCACTTCTAACAGAGCTGGGTCAGACATGGCTTTGTAAGTCAAGCAGAGATCTCCTCTAAGTAGGCGATATGAGACAGAGAATAGTTGAAGTTTTTTTAGTCTGTTCATATAGGACAAATGTTTAAGGCCTAGGATTCTCTTTTGTGAGCTACTTTTGCGGCCTTTCCAGTTGTTGCAGGTGTTTAGTGAGGTACATGCGAAATGGGGCACTGTACTCAATGATTGGCCTAATTGAGGGAAGGGGTAGAGGGAGACAATGACCTTTTTCTTCCTGGATGCAAAGCCCTTAGTAATGAGGTGTGCCACATAGATGGACTTTCTGACCACAGTGGCAGTGTGGTGGTCAAAAGAGAGGTTGCTGTCAGCCTGTGTTCCCAGATCTCTTATAACGCCTTCTGTGTTCAGTGGACTACCATCGATGTGGTAATTCATGAGAACCGGGTATTCCCAAAGGGGATGACGACACATTTTTTGGCATTGAGCTTAAGTTGGTCTCAGTGAGGCCTTTCTGTAGGATGTCAACATCACTTGGGGAGTTAATAATGGCTCTCAACTTGCAATCGTCTGCGAACTTTGTCCACCAGAGTCCCCTTGTGTTGGCCTAGACTTCAGAGAAGTAGATACCAACAGGAGAGGACCCAGGACTGAACCCTGTGGGACTCCACTTGTGACTGGTCAGCAGTCTGACTTGGACTCAGCTACTTTCACACTGCGGGTTCTACATGTGAGCCAGTTTGCAACCCACCTAGTGACATTTCATACTTCCAGTTGGTTCAGGCCGGTTGTTTTGAAAAGTCATCTGAAGATGGGACTACTGTGAAGTTTTTTTAATCTTCTGTTAAAAAGCCCAACATTACTCTTGTCTGCTTAGTGTTGAAATTTTGAACTATACTCCAAATGTTATCTCTAAAGAGTAAACCATAGAACTTCATTTTTTAAACCACAGGAGTGATTTGGATATGTTCAACATGTTGTACTTTTTTCTGTACCTAGAACATTCTCATTTTTGTGTACATGGTGTAGAAGTGCTGGCATTGTGCCAGTTATCCATTCAGCAGCCATGTGGATATTTTGTTTTTGTAATAAACATTTTATGATTTTTTTAATTGTGAGGACTATTGTTGTGAATTGTATGATAAATTATTTAAGTATTTGAAGGATACCAACATTCAAGGATGTAACCAGTCCCTTGTATTTTCTTTAACTTTATAACTGCTGCCAGAAGTGGTATGGAATTTTTATATAAAAAAAAAAATGCCTGATCTACAAGGCAGTCTTTGACTCCGCCCTGATGGAAATGTTGCATATTCATAAAACTAACTGCTTGAGGGTTAGCCGAGCCAAAGATCTAAACCTCTGGCATGAATAGAACATGCTGGAGAGACAGATACGTGTCCCAGACATTGATCATCCTCTGGAATAGGCTTTCCTATTCACTTGAAGCAGAGTCCTTCCCTGACCATCTTCAAGCTCAGTTTGGACCAATGGATGAGAAATCGCAAATTCACTCCTAGGGTGGCACCCATGGCCCTTGTGGACAGAGGCAGTGTGTAAAAATTGTCAAAACCTTGCTTGCTAAAATTGTCAAAACCCCAATTGCTGACTATTGTTGTTTTTTTCCCTAGGAATAGAAAATTGGGTAAAATGTTGGTAAAATTGGCCAGGCTTGTAAGGGCTCTTGAGCCTTTAACCTAATAATCTCCTATGAAGTTAAAACAGAGCATTCTGACTGAAACATGCTATGCAACAATAGTAAAACATATTTGCAGGGGATAAGCCTCCTTACATTCCCCTGACATACAGGAGTGCATCCCGCACACCTCTACTTGCTAAAACTCCACGGCTATAGTGAAGTAGGGGGTACTGTGGGATATCGCATGCTTGGATTTAGTGGGTTATTCCCCCACTCACACAGCCTCAGTATTGCGAAGACTGCACTTGCATTACTCACATTTGTGACACCACTCTTGCATGTGTATGTAACTGATAGGAGGAGAATGTTTGCCTGGAAATTGTTTTAGAATTTAACTAATTTGGATTTTTTGCTTTATGGCTTCGTCATATAGGCTGTGATTCCTAAAACACTGCAGATGTGAAGGCATGGCTTCCGTAATATTCTAGATCTGTCAAAGTATGAAATGTGAAGGAGCATACATTACACTTAGTAGGCTGTGGTGGGAATCCCACAGTCTTCATTTGAATGCTGTTTGACTTTAAGCAAGTGTATACTCCATGGACCACTGAATCACCCCAGATAGTAAACCATTAACTCTGGTCATTAACATGATGAGCATATGAAGATTACAATTGGGTTCAGGTCTATATGGCATCACTCTGTGCAGCAAGTGAACACTGACAATTTGTGCAAATGTCAGGGGCAAGTCTTACATGACCACTTCAGCATTCAAGTAAAAGCCCATCCCCGACACAGAAATGGAATCCTCTTTTGTGCAAGCACGGAGATCCTGGAAGTGTGTGAAATCCAGTGGTTGAATGTTTGCCACCTGCAGGCAGTCCTTTCTCTGCAGCAGATCCTGGAAGTGTGTGAAATCCAGTGGTTGAATGTTTGCCACCTGCAGGCAGTCCTTTCTCTGCAGCAACCCCCCCCCCCCCCGCAATTTGTTTTGGTCCACTTGTGTGTCAGTTACAGAGGAAGTATTTGATAATGCAAAAGGAGTGTAGTGAAGGATTGTAAGGTAGGGTTTTCCTTGTTCACAAATCCTTTGCAAGTTGGCAGACTTCCTGTAATGAATGTAGTGGGTTACGGTTATATATCTTTGCTGCCTCAGGCACATGGTTCCATAGGTAGGTGATGGACAGTCGCACCATTTAAGGAAATGTAAATGCTACCAGAGGTTCCCAGAACCCGAATAAGTGGAAGTCCTTCGTAAGTAGGCTTGTACCCTTTACACATGCTTCACAAGGTTGATTGTACAGTGTAACCATTATTTAGTTACCAGAGAACTAAAAGAAGTTTAAATGAAATGCGGGATGCAAACGTATTATTGTGATAATACCAAATGGCAGCCATACTAGTCCAGATTTTATTTGTATAGCAAATGTGCCCAGCCTCACTACCAGGTGGATAGCCAGTATTTATGGAATTGTACACCAACCAGCTTCCAGAATGATGCATGTTGCTGTGTAGCATACCTTTTTAGTACTGAAAAAAGCCTGTTTAAATCACAGTGTTAAGCAAAGGAAAAATATCCAGTTTGTAATTCTGAAAAAAGGCAATTTAACAAAATCTATAATCTGGTGAGATAAAAGTATGACAAATATTCCAAAAACAGTACATGTCATGGCAAATTACTGGCTGTACCCTTGCTCATTACATATGTGCATTTTGTTTCGACAAGTAGCTATGGACTTTGTAGCAGCCTTCACTCAGCTATAAGTATATTTGAAAATGTGAATTTTGGCATTTGTACTCAATTCTTTACCCAGAGGTTAAATTCAGTAGTCAACATTTCAGGGAATTTCTGTGACTTGTCTCTTGTTTTGTACAGTTCCTTTGAAAATGAGCATTCAACAGCAAAGAAAGTGACTGGTTATAAGTACAGAACAGCTGTTCTATTCATGGGAGTTAACCAGATTTTAAATATATGAAATAAATGGGCCATTGTTTAGAAATACTGCCTCTTCTTTTAAGCTATGTTTTGTGATGGCTTTTATTGTGTTGCAACCAAGTCTTGCTCGTTATGCAGACACAGCAGGGGACTGATTTTTAAATCCTGAAATGTACCTTTTGCTGCTTGAACTGTTTGAATGTGTTTTACCTAATAGCATGTTTTAATAAATTTTTACATGTATTAAAAAAAATTGCAGATTTTGAGACTTTTTTTTTTTGCTTCCTTCTTGAGCTGCTATGCATTACTGACAACAAAAGACTGTTAAAAAATAGTGATGCAGAAAATTGCTATTTGCAGTTGCTACTACTAATCATCCTGTCGAATTAAGCACGGTAGCTGAGTTCCCATGGTGGAGTTTTCAGGCTGGATTTAAAAGGTTTTATTTTAGTGTATTCACCTACATCAGGTTTGCTGAGACACATGATCTTGTTTTTAGTGTTCTGTTTGCTGCTGCTATTGTCTGCCTCCCCCATTAGCTTGCATTATCATTGCTAATTGTTCATATGACAGATGTGATGAATTTCAGTCCTCCTCTCGGTCTTTCTCTCTGCGATTCTTGTCTCTCTGGGAGTCCAGCATTGTTTTAGCTGCAAATATACAGTATTGTCTAGAATTTTAACTTATGAAGTGCCATTTCATCCAGATAACTCTGTTTTTAGCATTATTTGATTTCATTTTTTTGCAGGGTACAAAATGTCTGTACCCTCCAACCCACTGAACTTGCACTTTCTGAAATATCCCTAGTTGGTATGCCAAATTCTAGTGTTGCACTTAATTTAGTTTAACAAATTTTTATAAACTTTTCCCAAATGAATTGGCCTCTACAAGTCATAGCTAAGTGAATCACTCTGAGAAACCCCAATAAGTCAGCATTGCCGAGCATGTGGAGGTGTTTTGTTCCAGTAAAGAAAGCAAACTCCTTGAGGAGTTCCCTTTGTCAAAATTAAATGCCAGCTGTTGGATGCTTTATCAAATCAAGGCCTTATCTGCCTGAGTTTGTGGTAGCTCAAGTGGATGTAAGAGATCCCATGACACCTATCAAAAGAGTGGAGGAAGTAACCTAGTGTCATGGACAATTTTCCCCTAGACTATATGAATACTACCTTGGGTTTCCCCTGAAAAGAGGCCACTTCCCAGTCAACAAAAAATAAAATTTGTGTCCGATGACCGAACAATTACACTAAGTCAAATGGCCAGTCACAAAGTAATTATTTCCTGATGTTGACTGTCAGTGACGAGTAGCTGCTGAAAACCATTTTGATTGCAGGACTTTGAAGGTATGTTTCAGCTAATATGACCTGCAAGGTAACCTGTACACACCACAAGTTCAGTTTGTCTTGCATTTTTGCTTTGTCTGCTTTTACTTCTGAGGTAATGAAGAGAATAGCACCGTTCATGTTTACTGGAGAGTACGCGGCAGCAGAGTCACTGGTGAAGCAGAAAGTTAGGACATATTTTCTTCTATGAAGTATAGCAGCAACCGTTAAATAATTGCAAAGCTGAAGTGAAACTGTTAGTATACAGTTTCTGCATATATGAATTTGAAAAATAGTATCTTTGGTTCATGCGCAGTCTGTGTATACTGCATTGAAATGATTTCATGCAGTTTTCAATACAGTGAGCTAATCACACTCAAATGAACTCCCTAAAGTCTGTATTTCAGGGCATAAGTGTTACATTTTTCCTGTGTTGTCTTCCTAGCACTTTTGAGTGGTTTGTTAATTTATATTGCTGTGTTTAATATCAAATGATTGCATCCATGCTGGAATTTGGGTATCAGTAACTAGGTTGGGCTTTACAGGGTGTGGTGGTCTGCATCATGCAATATCCCTATATATATATATATATATATATATATATATATATATATATATATATATATATGTGTGTATATATACTGGCTATGCCCTTGCAACTCCCACTCTAATATCACCCACCCCATCCAACCACTACCTTTCTTTCCTCTCCACTAACTACCTTGATTTATAGCAAGCTCAGATGCTCATAAGCCTAGTAGTTATTATACAGCAGGAACTTCTTATTCTAACATTTTTTAATGTCTGTTATGTACTTCACAGATAAAGATTCTAGTTGTCTACTGATGTACTATGTTCTTCATCTGTAAGTATGTTGTAAGTAATTGCTATGTAAATTGTTAATCGCTATGTAATCCAATGTAACTTTTTGTTGTGTCTTTCGGCTTTTCCCGGTTAGGGGTCACCACAGCGGAACTCCGGTCCGCTAATGATTGGCAGTTGATTTTTACATACCGAGTTGCCAGCCCTGACGCACAACCTTCAACGAAGGAACGCCCATTTACGAATATCTCCACGCAGAAGACGCTCTAGCTGAGAGTCAAACTGGACAGCGTCTTACTGTGAGGCGTCAATGCTACCGCAGCACCACCACCGCTACTGTCTGTTTATTTCAACTGTGGAACTTTTCTCCCCGGGCCTCCACTGAAAATGGACCTACGTCCAGTCGGACACTCCCGGTCAACAAATATAAATAAATAAATACACTCCCCATTATGCCTATGTTGTAAGTTGTACTTGGGTTGGCAACATACCTTAAAATTTCTAAGTGCAATTAACCGGACAAAGGTAATAATGGGGTTGGGGGGTGTCAGGGCAAAGGCCCAAAATTAGGGTTAGATTTTAAATATTTCTCCAAACCTTAAGTTGCTAGAGTAACAGGCTTGACATTAACATGCATTTTCTGAAGGATATGAAATCTGACACTCAGCTGTGTATCATTTAGTAACTGCAATCCTCAGTAATTTACCAGAAACAAATAAATTGTATTAAGAACACAAAGCAAAATAAGGCAAGAATATGGACATTCTGTGAAAAATCTGGATATTTGAGACGTATGACTGGCAAACCCATAGGATTTGGGTTTTTAGTGGTACTTGCAGTAAAGTATTTATTGTATGCATTGGTACTAATAAGATTTGAGAGGATTATGATTTGATAAAGGGCAACAAAGGATCACATGATATGATTACAGTGCTGATTGCAGAACTAAGGCAGTTTACATGTAACTGTTCACTGCACAGTTAAAGAAAAGATGGTGCAGGGCTTTTTTTAAGGTATTCTCTGCCCTAACAACTTAACAGCCAAGTCTGATTATTTTGTCAAAATGCTTTGCTAGCTTTTCTTAGGAGGAGAATTTTCCACACACTTCCTTGTATAGTGGGACAGTTTTTATGAAGCAAGTTTACAGTTCTGAAGTCGTTGCTATATGTAGTTTTTAGCCTGTAAAGAACACTGAGTGGCATTCTTGGGATCATGTAGTGAACTATACCTTCTCAATTCAAAATGTAAAGTTTTACTAATCATATGTCAAATATCTGTGAACTTAAAAATAAGATCTTTTCAGTTTATTCATTTTACATTCTCAAATTCAGGTACTCTGAAAATGAAGCATTAAAACTGTGTTTTTAGGTTGAGCCTCACAATGTGACCTTTCGGGTCATTCTCTTTCACTAATGCTGGTACCTCAATTCACAGTTTCATTTGTTTTCTTCTTCTGAAGTCCATTGTCAGTAGCTTGTTTAAACTGGTAATGCCTCTTAAAATGGGCATGCAAGACAAGATGACATGGTGATGGTAGACTGATAAGTCCCATGTGAACTTTTCCTTGTTTAGTCATTTAAATTAGGATGTTACTTAATCAGTGTCCTGTCTTTCAAAATAATTAATTGTTTAACTATTTGTGGCATGCTGTTAAATAATATGCTACTACCCTTTCTTTGAAGAAAGGGTTTATTACATACCCAGTAAACTCCCTTTCTCAAATTTTATGCTGTAGCCCTTCCTTTCTTGCACTTTGTATCTGTACTGTATCCTCACTTCTTGCAAAGTAATTCATGAGTGTGCCAGCTTCTAAATGGGCTTGTTTCTTGTAAAAGTCATATTAAACTCTTTACCAGTTTAAGCTTGTGTGTTACATTGCAGAGGTTCTGTGTAATCTCTATATCTTACCCTATTGTGGGTTTGCCATGCTTCTGCCCAAGCAAAGGTTGATTAGGACTGGTTTAGGTATCCTAAGTAGTGATTTATAGTGATAAACAGAGACTGTAGAACCTTTTTTCCCTCCCAAAATTGCTCAGGGTATCCGAATGAATCAATACTTAATACAACCCTGTCCTTTTGATCGTCTTGAAACGCTTGCAGCTTTAGTTACTTTGGCAGTCTGTGTCTACAGGAGCTCCATCAGTTTTTTTTTTTAAAACCAGAAAAACCTTTAATAAATGATCACGTATGACATGCGCATCACAAATTCATATAAATGAAAGCAAACCATATTGACATAATTTTAGTTGCAAGTATTCTACATCATTTTGTCTATCCAGTCAAACAGTAAATAGCTTACTCAAAGTTTGCCTTCTTTTAAACCTCGCTCCTCCTCTGCTTGTATTGTTTTGACAGTTTCCATTTTTTCATATATAATTTGCTCCCTTTCTAAAGATTCCATTTCCACTTGTTTTATCTCTATTACTATATTCACTATTTCTAGTAAAATGAGGTTAAACTTTGATTAATATTCTGTAGTAATTGCTTTTTTGGCAGCCACCATAATTAGATTCAGAAAGGCTTTGCTTATCTCTAGGCAATTCCAATTCTGTATCATACATGGCTCATAAAAATCATTTCCTTAGTTGCACCTGTTTGCTTACCCAGTATCTCTGACGGAGCAGTCTGCAGGGAATCTTTAAAGTCTGCCCGCTCTTAATACTCCCAGAAAATATTTCCCCAGTTAACACTCCCAGAAAATATTTTCCCAGTTCTCTCTTTCTTCCCCATCACACCTCTAACATTTGCTGTCTACTTGAGGAAAAATTCTTTGGAGTCTACTTGGGGGTATCTGCCCAGTGTTTCTTTGTGTATTCCTTATCCAGTCTCTTCCCAATCCTTTCTAACCTTCTCTGATTAATTGTTATAGTTAATTATACACTATTTTATATGCTCTACTAATTGCTTATTTTTTAACAGTAGCTTCTTTTCTAGATTCTACTAAAAACTCTACCAGTGCTGGTGTTTCACTTAGGATCCCCATATTTCTTTTTCTTTGCCTATACATGGATATCAATCCTTGTCCTTGATAGGGAAAGCAATCTCTATCCTGCAGTACAAATAAATTCTTGACTTCTTCCCATTCTGTTACCTTTCTCTCTCTAATTATTTGCTCCCAATACCTTAGTTCTTTTACTGGTTTTCTCCAATAAATTCCAGCCTTCTCTTACCTGTTGTCTGTATCCCTATTGGCAGAATCTCTTTAATCCATTCCTGTGTTGGTTTAGTTCATAGAATACTCTCGGCTACTTTAAGAATGTAATATTCTGCATGTTTTTTGTTATTTTCTTTAAGGATCTGCATCCACAATCCCAGTCTCTCCTTGTTTCTTGAGTTTCATCATCGTCCCTTTCCACCGTGAATTATAAGTTTCTGCTTGTGCTGTGTATAGGAGCCTTAACTGTGTAGTTCTGAACTACCCCTTCAAATCTGGTAATCCCAAACTGCCTTGATCAGTTGGAAGAATCAGCTTATCCCACTTGACTTGCTGTCTTCTCTTACCAGATAAAATCCTTCAATTCTTTGCTAATTGCTGTCAACAACTGTGATGATGTGAGGTGCTGCCAGCTATGCCAGAAGAAGTAAGGCACTGGATGTGTAACATATGCCAGATTAGCTAGCTGGAATTTTGTAAAGAAATACGTGTCATATATCACACTGATTTATACAGATGATTGTGTTGAAAAATGTACTTTATAAAGCTGCTTGTGTTTACCCTGCTGGACAGGAAAAGAAATATACATGTATTATTGTAACTGTTTAGTTTTTAACAGAAGATACTAGAAGAGATGCGGTTAATCTCAAGCTTTGAAAATAGTTTTATTTATTTATGTATTGTATTTTACATTTGTTGACCGTGAAAGTCCGACTGGACACGTCCTTTTTCGGCAGGGAGAAAAGTTCCATGTAACAAACATTTACATAAAAATAAAAAGTAAAACATTTACATAGAAAAGCATGCAAGGAAATAACTTCTATACAGGCAGTACTAGAAAAGTAAACTTTTACAAAAGTAAAAATAGTAGCAATGGAAGTGATTGCAATTATTAAGCAATGTAAATATAGATAACATGAGTATACAGTTTCAGTACACCAAGTTAACTTTAGATTACAAATAGTTATGTTTCTGTTGACAAATAGAGTTCAATCATTAGTGAGAGATATACATATTGATTTTCAGTTTTTGTAGCTCAAGAAACAGAGATGGAACATATTTTGTAAGTGTTTTGGGGGAAAGTGGCTGTTTATGCAGGGATATTGCATGAGCATAGCCAAGATTTAAATATATGTGCTTTGAGTATCTTTTTAAAATGGAGAGGGCTGGTAGTATTAGTTATATCAGAAGGGAGTTTATTCCAGATTTTGGTTATATACTTATAGTAGAGGGAGTCACCATGAGAATTATTGGCTTTAACTGTAGTCAATAGGGTTTTATTTCTAGAAAGCAGGAGGAGAGTAAGGTAGTAGGAGATTTTGGAGGGAAGGGGTCTTTTATGTGTGGTATAGAATTGTATGGGCTGTGATGATTCGGTTGTAGAGTAGAAGTGGGGAAGTTTTAGCCATTTAAGTTTTTTGAGTGTTCTGCAGTTTTGAGACCTATGTGGTGAGCCTGTGGCAAACAGGGCAATTTTGTTATAGCATGATTGTAATGTGGCTAAGTCAGATTTCTTTAGGTTGGTGAGAACTGGTGTGGCATAGAGCAGAGTTCAGGTGTGAGGTGTATTTGGGTGATAGTTACTTCAGTAGTTTTAGTGAGATATTGTTTGTTTCTGTAGAGTGTACCCAACTTTTTGTGTACTACTTTTATTGTTTGCGCAAAAATGTATATGGAATCTTAAGTTACTATCAGTGACTACTCCCAGTAATTTATTGTTGGACATGGATGAGATGATAGTATTGTTTAATGATAAAATATTGAAATTAGGAAGTGCCAAAGTGTGTCTTGTAGGTTGAAAAATCATAAGTTGAGTTTTTAGGGTTTAAGATTAGTTTGGTATTAGCCATTTCTCTACCTTTGAAAAAGCATCTTATGTTATTTGCAGTTGTTGAGATGATGCTGCATGTATCTATGTAGAATCGTTAGTGTACTAGATGACAGATACAAACTGTGTTGCAGTATGAAGTTTGGTAGTAAATATAGAAAACAGTAGGGGACACAGGATTGATCCTTGAGGTACTCCTGTTGTGATAGGCAGAAGAGAGGTCTTGCTGCCATTGCACGTCTTGTTGACTGTTAGGTAGTCTTGGAACTATGCAGTGGTAGCTGAACTTGGATTTAGTTCAGTTAATGCAATAATAAGTTTGTTATGCGAGACCATGTCAGAAACTTTAGAAAGATCAAAAAATATTGAGGAGACAAATTTTCCACTGTGTCTGTGAACATTAGCAGTATTAGTAAAGGATAACAGAGCTGTGGTGGTGTTACTGCAAGTTTGGAAACCATGTTGAGTGTCAGTAGATTAGTAAATGGTACATGATTTGTGTATGTACACCTCCTTCAAGAATCCTTGACAGTGGAGAGAGTATGGCTATTGGGTGATGATTAGACAATTCTGTCGATGTACCTCCTTTATGTAAGGGGATAATATGGGATGTTTTTCACAGGAACTTGGTTTTCAGATATTGATCTGTTAAGTGTGGATGCAGGGCAGGTGATAATGCCTGCAGCAAGTCTAAGATACTCTACTGGTAGTTATCTGCTCCTAGGGTGGTAGGTTTAAGTTTTTTGAGCAATTTTATTTAATCATGTCTGTTGAGACGGGTTGGAGGAAGAAGGGATTATTATTATTGTTCAAAGTAGGTGGGGTTGGAGAGTGAGTAGCGCTACAGTTATTTGATAGAGCTAGAATTGTTTCAGTGAAGTATTTATTAAATTGGGTGGCTGTGTTGTCAGTGTTAGAGGTAGTGGTGGTGGTGGGGTGTGTTGGTGTTCCCTGGTATGAGGATCTTAGTAGCATACCAGAACCTTTTAGGGTTTTTGTGGCGCATAGTTTGGATATTGTGATAGTAGTTAGCTTTGTCTAGTTTGATTTGACTTTTTGCCTTATTTCTAAGCTCCTGATAAGTCTGTTTGGAAACTTCATTTTTTTCTATTTTGGTAATGTGCCCAGGCTTTGTCTCTTGCAGTTAGTAATGCTCTAGTTTCTTTAGTTAGCCATGGAGCACGGTTGTATTTAATTCTTGTAGTTCTGGGTGGTGCATGGATGTCACATGGATCTCCAAGACATTAATGAAAGTGGAGTTAAAATATTTCCCAATTTCGTCTAGGGGGTAGGTGTTTGAGTGGAGACCAGTTGCAAAGTTTAAGGGAAGAGGTAAAGTTTTGGGTGTTAAATTTCTTCTGGTTTCTTATTTGTTTATAGGATAGGAGTTTTGTTAGGCTGATATGTTGTCCGAGTAGAAAAGTTAGAAGGTGGTCACTGAGGCTGGCTGGAAGGCAGCCTGAGTGAAAGGAGAATGATGGCTCATTGGGTAGTATACAGTCAAGGATGGATTGCTAGATAACTTGTCATTTCTGGTTGGTGTTTGAATAGTTTGGGGAAAAAACATATAGGTTAATATGATTAGCTGGGCTTTGAGAACCACAGCTAGACCAGTCAATGTTAAAATCTCCAGTGATAACTGTTTCCTGGGGCAGGTTGTTTGAGGCCCAATGCAGTGTATTTTCCATAGTGGAGAGGTTATTTCCAGGTGGTATGTAGGATCCACTAATGTTTATATACTTATTAGAATTGATTTTTAGTTTTGTGTAGAGCATTTCGGCATTTTCAAAGTTAAGATTGAGATTTATGGGTTCTACAGTAAGGTTGTTTCTAAACAGTATGGCTATCCCCCCTTTTTTGCCCTTTGTCTGCCCTCAGAATATTATACCCTAGTGCAAGAATTTTGTCATCCCTAGTTTCTGGTTTAAGCCAGGTGTCAGTTATTACAATTATGTGTGGTCCATAGAGATAAGGTGTGGCATGGAGGTCTTTGATTTTATTTGTGATACTTCTGATGTTTAACAGGATTTTTTTTATTAAATTAAATGAGTGTTTAGTTTGCTGTTGGTGGGATATAGTGGTAGAAGATTTCACTGGTCCAGGGTTTGGATGAATGTTAACACTAAGGGTTATTTTTGTTACTAAGTTATGTATTTTATCAGTTTAATTAGGTTCTTATGATAATTCATGGAGAGTCTCTGGGTATGATGTTGAGGCAATGGGGTGTATGAGGTTTGATGTATTGAGTTTGTGTTGAAGCTAGAGGGGGATATTCTGATGTTGTTAAGCTTGACATATTGAGGGTGGGGGATTGGAGCAGGCAGATGATTGTCAGTTAGTGTAATGTGATAGGAGGTTAAATGAGCCAGTATTGATAGGCAAAATATTACTGCAGTGTATAAAGGTAGCATGTTGTAATTTTGAAGGATTCAGTGTTATAGCTAAGGAGTTTATTAAGTGAGTTTTGTAAAATGACCTATATACGGAATTTAGTGCAACTGTGCAGTGGGCTTAGGACTTTCTCATTTAGTAGGAGGATCCCTATTTGTGATTACCTTAGCTTGACTGATTATTGGGTAATGTGGGGTTGACCAGTGAAGTATTAGTTTACATATCAAGGGGGTGGGTGGGAATGGGTGTAGGTTAGGGGAGCGGATTGAGCCCGAGCAAAGTGAAGAGCGAATGGAGCGGGAAGAGCCGAGAGATACCGCAGCATAATCAGTCGCCTAACCTTCAATTTCAGTAGGTACTAAAGCACTGCTGTAATTACAGGGGCGAATTTCTCACACTAAGTTGGCCAAAAGGATATAAAATGGAAAAGTAGTAGCTGAGAGTAAAAACAAAAGTATGTGTGTTTACTGTCAATTACTTGCCTTTTAAGTATAAACCGTGTATGAGAAACCAGTAGGTTCCTGTGCCTGTTTCTGTGGTCAGTCTTCCTCAGTCGGCTTTAGAATGCAGGGGGGAGACCATCACAGCGAAGTGTGCACACCACTATCGCTAATGAGATATATTTAACAGTATAGATATTAAGGTTTACAGGAAATACTTTCATTCAGTTTTAGGACTGGCTTTTTTGGCTGCAGTTTTCTGATCTTTTGGATGGATCTTTTCTTTTGAAGGTAGGAGAATTAGCAGAGCACTGTAGTGGAGACCCGTAGTTTAGTGGTTAGGGTGAGAGCTAGGAAAGATTTAAGAAGAATTCTGTGGGTTAGGACTAGAGAAAAATATGATTGAGAAAACCAAAGAAAGAAAATATCTCATTTGCAACACAGTTAGATGTGAGGGTCAGGGCTACCTCTGTATCGACTTCAATTCAACCTAAGCAGTAGAGTTATAACATTTAATGCAACAGTCTGTATCAATCCCACTGACATACATGTGTTTTTGTATATAAATATCTAGAAACTTTTCTTTCCAACTTCAAACAAATTTCTTCAAGTGTACTGAACAGCTCTATACATTAAGCCATAGTGGGCATTCACAGTTATGCATTTCAATAGAAGAGGAGGAAAAATAACCACTACTGTTAATTCCAGGCTTGGGGCTAATAATACCTATTTAATACAAAGCCTTGCTGTGTAGTTTGTAAGCACAAGTTTAAAACAAGCTGCTAGTTTTGGCAAGTAGCAAAATGGCTGAGACTCGTCATCACAAATAAACAAGCCATTTACCATGACTTACTAATAACTACAATTTAAGACTGTCTTGGCTCTGCGAATCAGTAAGGCAGTATACATTAAGTCAGTTTACAAACAACTAAGTGACATGAAAAATAGAACAGTCTTGCACAGTATGTTCATAAGTTTGAAATTAAATTACCTGGCTTAGGCCATAAGGATTGTATCTTACAGTTCTCAATGCAGCCAGAGACAAAATGTCTGTACTAGGAAGCTTCTTTCATTGTCATTGGGGTAAGGTGGTTGCTACTTTGGAAGGGTAGAGGTTTAAAATTGTTTTATGACTTCCAGGAGATGCAGCAGATCTTGGCAAGGCTCTGTGTGTGTGTCTGTGTGTGTGTTATTGACACGTGCTAAATCCTGACAGCTTTTAGCTAAGGGGGGAAACATAGGAACCAGAAGTCTGATGACCAGATGTATAATAATGTTCTGTAATCAATCACTAAAAATAATGTTTACTAGGTGAGACTGAATTCTCAGAGCACGCTGTTTTTGAAACTTGATGTAGAAGGATGCTTCACCTACTATCTTGTCTTGCTCTAGTAAATGAAGATCAAAGGCAAGAAAAAACAAACTGCTACTAAACCAGCACAGCTCATGATGCCAAACAGCAGGACTAAACTCCTCCCAAACACACGTATGCTTGTTCTGGAAGTCAAAGGCACAAACAACAAGCTGCTACTAAGCCAACACAGTTCCTAATTCCAAGCAGCAGAACTAAACACCTCCAATAAGCACAGTCAGAGAGGTGAAACTCATCAAAGATAAACTCAGCCAGATAGCCAAACTCACTGAAGCAGGTCTTTTTAAATTCCAAAGGGATAAGCAAACAAGATGCCAATAAACGAACAACTTCAGTTTTATTAAGCACCACGATACTGCTTTTCATCGGCGCCCTGCACCAACTTCTTCAGACTATGAAAAATAACAACTCACACTTGAGTGCTGCTACATTTAAAGCCATTGCAAGCAAAGTCTATTACAAAACACACCCTCCAATTACCTTAAAGGAACAGGAACAAGTAGCTTCAGTCTAACTAAAATGTTCCTCTCCCATAAACACACAATATAAAAAGTTGTATATAATATAAAATATACAACTGTAAAACTAATACTGTTCCTTACATAGCACTTAAATAATGCAGTTGACAGTTAATAATATTATAAAAGCACACTTACTTTGAACCAAATATGTATAATAAGACTGACACATTAAAATAAATAAAAAAGGCATGCCATAATATTTCAAATATTGATAAAAGGACATTCCATCTTCCAAACATGGTATAAAATATATATCAAGATCGCTCAGCCGGTCCTATGTCTAAACCACACCCGATGTTATACCCCCCATGCATCATCTTTCCAAACTCCTCAGCTTAAGGACACAGCTGATAGATAACATACTATTGAGGCCGGGGTGATGGTAGGCTTCAAGTCTCAACTGCCACATAAGCTCCTTCATTTCTAATTTCAGGGATTCAGTCCCCCCAATTCACATAGTTCAACTGGTCAATGATCATAAATGTAAAATCATGGCCAGGGTGATTGTAGACATGACTTGCTAGGGCATTCTCCAGTTTAATCTTCTTCATGGCATATAAATGTTTGTACATGCGTTCATTCAATCTCCTGTCCGTCTTGCCCACATAAAAAGCTGGGCATGACGAACAAGAAGCGAGATACACCACGTGTGTCAATGCACAATTGTATCTCCCTTTGATAAGGTACTTGGTGTCCCTAATCATGAAATATGTGCCCGACCTCACATATCTACAATGTTTTCACATATTGCACTTATAC
Organism: Protopterus annectens; assembly: GCF_019279795.1. Classification (NCBI taxonomy): domain Eukaryota; kingdom Metazoa; phylum Chordata; order Ceratodontiformes; family Protopteridae; genus Protopterus; species Protopterus annectens. Next base: position 331,801,188 of record NC_056747.1, read on the forward strand.
ATGCCAGCTCTTGGAGTCATGTTGCCACCTTTCCTTTCTAACATGTTCTTGATATTCAGACCACTCCTGAATGTAATCTTCAGGGCCGACCCTAAATTATTGGGTCCTGTTGGTTCAATTGGCAACAAACCCCAATTTTTCTGGATGATGGACACTATAGCTCTAGCATCTCTGACTGTGCTTATTGGAGGTGTTTAGTTCTGCTGTTTGGAATTAGGAACTGTGTTGGCTTAGTAGCAGCTTGTTGTTTTTGCCTTTGACTTCCAGAACAAGCATACGTGTGTTTGGGAGGCGTTTAGTCCTGCTGTTTGGCATCAGGAGTTGCTCTAGTAAATGACCAGGGAATAGTAATTCTTTATATCAGTCAGGAAAATATAGTGAGATTAGTAAAGTACTGTTTTTTGTATCTGTATGAATCTATTAATCTATGTTATTTTAATATTTCCTGTGATTGAAACTCTGGTGTTTATTATAAATACTATTTTCATGTTCTTTTAATATTTATTATTAAATATATTTAAACTTTTCATTATGCCTGGTCCTTTACAGAATATTTTAACCTTTGAGAGTACTTGTATCTACTGGTGACACTGTGGCCACTCCTGAAAGCCTTGCTGTTGGTCAAACTACCTTTTGTATTAATATTAATTTCATTCAGTATAATTGGGTATCCTTGCAAGAGTCTTGAGCAGCTGGCTTTGGAGTGTCTGGTGGCAGTATAACTATCTTGTAGTCTGGGCAGAAGTGGGCATAACCAGTAAATCTGTGCCAGCCTTTCCCAGATGTGTGTGTGAAAAATCAAGTCTCAGAGTGTGTTTGTCAACTACTTAGAGCAGGGACACAAAGTACTGGTTTCACAGACAGAGTGGTGGAGGACTTGGCTTGAACAATCAGCTGAGGACTCAACTCTGTAGCTGTGCCAGTGGGGAGTCTTACTGGCGATCTGGAAAGAATGGAAAACCATCCCCCGGACTGTGTGTTCACTTTGTACTGTTATGGGAAATTGTGCTTGATGCAGAGCGCTGCATCTGGAAGTACTGGTTGTATCCATTTTTGTTCCAAGCGAACATCCCTCTCCAGTGTCAATGGTAAGGATTCAGGCTCCTTGATTACTGGTCCAGAGTGGGGACATCACAACTTCTCTGCTGTTTGATAAAATATGCCTGACCTGTGTATAAAACTAAAAGGAATAAAAACATTCAACTACTAATATCTTGCTATCCATATCCATATAGCAGAACTTCCAATTTTTCAGTTTTTATATTATCATATGTTAATGATTTCCAACTTATCCTTGGCTGCCACACTAGAATCCTTTTTAATCCAGACTCCTAAGTATTTCATTTTGTCATGTCCCCATAAATATGGATATTGCTGAACCAGTTCTTGTGTGGGTACATAATTATAATTTACAACTATTGCCTTTGTTTTAGCTTCATTAATTTTATATCCCAAAAAGATTTGAAACTGCCTCAAAATGTTAAAAAAAAAAAAATGGAACGGTCTTAGAATGTTCCACAACATTGAGATGTCGGATACAAAATATCATTTGGTGGTGATGACAGTTTTTCTTGAATACCATAACAATTATGTCCTTGAATTTCTGAGTCCCTTATTTTCTCTTTCAGTCATTCTAAATATAAAGCAAATAACAAAGGGGGAAAAGTATACCCCTGCTTGGTTCCTGTGCTCAGACACAGCTTAACAGAGAGGAACCCTCCCACTTTGACTTTTGCCATCGATCCCTCATATATCCTTCTAATTAACCTTATTATTGTATAAGGAAATGTACAGTTTCTGTACAGTTTTCTGGACAGAAACTGTACATTTCCTTATACAATAATAGGGAATAAGTATATTAGAGGGTCAGCCCAGGTTGGAAGGTTTGGAGACAAAGCCAGAGAGGCAAGATTATATTGGTTTGGACATGTGCTGAGGAGGGATGCAGAGTATATTGGGAAAAAGATGCTAAGGATGAAGCTACCAGGTAACAGGAAAAGAGGAAGGCCTAAGATAAGGTTTATGGATGTGGTGAGAGAGGACATGCAGGAGGTTGGTGTGACAGAGCAAGATGCAGAGGACAGGAAGAAATGGAAACAGTTGATCTGCTGTGGGCCACCCCTAACGGGAGCAGCCGAAAGAAGATTATTGTATAAGGAAATGCATATGCTTCCATTTCCCTACTCATAACATAGAAATAAAAATGAGTTCTGCAAACGCTATACAAATATGTTTAATAACTAAGCTCAAAACGCAAAGCTTTTGGATAAAATCCTTCTTCAGTGCTAAAAACTTTTAAAATAAAAACTCCATTTATATAATGCATTCAGTTAGCATAATTAATACAGCCCACCAGTTAAATTAAAACTACAATCAAGACACAGCTAACTTTCTTAAAGTTAGTTAATATAACATGTAGAACCTATCTTAAGTATATTTGTTTATGCTTAAGCACAGGTTTCAAACTAACATTAAAAAAACTGTTTCAAATCTGTAAGGGCATTTACGATACTATTGGAGGTTGAGGGAATGAATTGTATGCCCTTATTTAACAAAGATATTTCAGAAGCGGTCAATTCTAGACTAGATATGTTTATAACTGACCCCGAAATTCAATGTACTTGGTACTTTACTGGTTTCTCGTTTGCCGACCATTCTGATTCATACTTCCACTGGTAGTTTTTCATCCCCTGGAAACTTCTCTTTGTTGATTGGACACTTTTAGTCATAAGTTCACTTGAATGATCGAGCCTCTCTGAAAATCCTCGGAGGTAACAGAGGACTCAGTGGGAGTTTTAAATGTTCGGCGACTTATAACTCATTTAATATTGTCCACATTGCAACCTGTGTGAAATGTATAACCTTTTATGTAGATAAATAGTGTATAAAGTTAAGAGGGTATTACTGAACATAGATCTGACATTCATAGATCTATACAAACTAATGCTCTAGCTAAACATTATACGGAAAGTGGAAATGAACACACATTTTGTATTTAGGGTTATTGAAGTAATTTATAATAACTACAGAGGAGGTGCTCTGAATAATAAACCTGAATATAAATGTTCCAAGCAGATAAAAAACCTGGAATAAATGCAAATGTTAGTTTGAAACCTGTGCTTAAGCATAAACAAATATACTTAAGATGGGTTCTGTATGTTACATTAGCTGTAACTTTAAGGAAATTTATTGAGTCTTAATTGTGTTTTAATTCAATTGGTGGGTTGTATTAAGTATGCTAATTGAATGTATTATAAAAATGGAGTTCATTCATTTTAAAGTTTTTAGCACTGATGAAGGAATTTGTTATCCGAAAGATCTGCGTTTTGAACTTGGTTATTAAACAGATTTGTACAGCATTTGCAGAACTTGATTTTATTTCTTTGTTGACTTTGTTATTCTATGAGATTCACTTTACCACTGTGCTGGTCTTACTTTTGCTACTTGGGTTTTCCTGCTCATAACATCCCAGCTTACTCTGTTGATTGCTTTCTCTTCATCAAGACACACCAAGAACAGCAGTATTTTATTACATTCTGCTTCCTTCTGGATATCAATATTTTGTTAATATTGTCAAATGTTTGCCTACCCTACACAAAACAAAATTGATCCGTGTCTGTCAATTCTGGCCTCACTTTTGCTATTCTTTTAGCCATTATAGACATAAATACTTAATAATCATGGTTTAGCTTAGAAATGGGGCCTGTATGAAGATGGATCTGATGGGTCATTATCATCTCTAGGTATTACAGCCACCACCACTTTATTTTCCAGGATGTTGCTGCTGCTTCTCCTTTTCAAATACTGTTAAACAAAACCTTCCAGATCTTTATCAGTTTTTCCCTCCTAGCTTCCAAACTTCCACAGGAATTTTTTTCTCATCTCCTCCTATCCTGTTAGTAATTGAGCCTCATCTGCCTCTAACCCTGGCATATTTGATTCTTCCATAAACATTTCCATTTGTACCTTTTCTGGATCTCCATAGATTTCTGCTTTTCTAGTATGTGTACAGGATCTTTTGTTATCTTGTTATAGGATTCCTAAGCTCGGCGACAACCCATTGTACTTTCTGTTGCTTGAGTCAGTGCGCAAAAAGTTTTTGTGCTCTGGCATTATTAACAAAAAAAAAAAAAAAAAAAAAAACAGCAATCCAACTCATATTATCAGGGAAATTCTTTATTTTCTGTTTACCATTCTGCACTTGCCCCTCCTCTTGTTCTGTGAGATTTCCCATCATTCTGCAGTACTTCAACATTTGTCAGTCCTTCTAAATAATTCTTGTTGCTTCTTAACCATGTTTTTCTTTTATTTCCACCCTATTTTTAAACTCCACTTTAGTTTTATCACACTCACTTGCTATATTTTCAGTAAAAATTTCTGCCATCCCTAATAACTCCTTAATAATTTCCACTACCCATTCCTTAAATTCCTCTCTGTTCAACAGATAGATGGGAAAGCACCAATGTCTCATTTTTATTTCATTACCCTGTGTTTTTATTTTAATTATTATTGGCACATGGTCTGAAATAGTTATTGGATGTGTATCAAAACTTTCAATTAAATGCACATTTTCCTGTGAAATGTTAAGTTCTGTCTGGCCTAGCCTAGTTTTTGTATCTTGCGGAATAATATGTAAATTCACTCTTCCATGCCAAACATTTTCATAGATTTCTTCAAAAATATACCATCCTTTGTTATATTTTCCCTTCTAGGCACCCTAGACCAGGGCCGGCCTTAGCTGAAACGGCGCCCTAGGCGAAGTACTGCTCTGGCACCCCTTAAGCCCCACCCACACCAAACTCAAAGAACACCCCTATTTGAGCCACGCCCACAGATGGGTCACTAGGCTACTGGCACGGAGGCCCTAAAGCCTAGACAAGAATTTCACCCATGCACACACAAAGTCAGCACCTGTTTTCCCTGTCCAGCAGCAGGGACAGAGGTGGGATCCCACGGGCATATTTTTAGTCTCCCATCCAGTTGTCCAGGTTCCTCTTAAAGAGGGCTAGTGAGGATAAGGAACATGTTTTAGAGGCTATGAACTGTCATTTCAAAAGATTGAGATACCACTGTACTCTCCTCACATGCAGTGTCCTTGCAGTTAGTACTTAGATTTAAAGTAGAGAAAAGTCTGTCAACTAAGCCTCCCCTAAAACAAGACCATCAAGAAAGACTTTGCAATTAGAATTATCCCTATACTTGTTTGAAGAAAACTGACAGAGCAAGACAAACAGGAACCATTACAGAGTTTGTTGAACCGCAAGGTATTGTCATTGCAGGGAGATGGTGTGACTCCGACAATCACCCAACTAAACATAGAAGTGGTAACAAATGTGACTGTAAAAGAACATTACAAATCACTGTTTTGAACCTTTCACAACAAAACATTTTAATGTAGTATACCCAAGTTGTAAAACATGATAAACAGAATAACTGAAGCCTCTATCCAGAAAATATCCCATGGCATACCCATCCATAAAGGTGGCAGCTTCATTGAACTGAAGAAACTATAGACCAATAGCTATCCTTTCCCCTCTGGCTAAAATTATGGAAAAGTGTATCCATAAACTCTTACACTAACTTATTCAAAATAATCTTCTGGCCAACTTTCAGCATGGATTTAGACCACAGCACAGTAACACCTCAGCCATCCTCTCCTTTTCTAAATGTCATAAATTCCAACCATAACAATCTGTTTCTGTTTCTCCATCTTTCCAAGGCCTTTGACATTGTTAATCACCAGTTACTCTTACTTACCCTAATTCAGTAGGCAAAACCAGGAGTTCGCTCCCATCTGACCTTACTGTGATCCCCTACCTTAATCAGTTGAAAAAAATCTAAACAGAATTTTAAAACTCACTAGTTATGTCCTTGCTCTAACCCTGAGTAAAGCCACATCCACTTCCATAATCCTGCAATTTTATTTATAGCAACTACCCTCTTACAGCAAGGTTTGAAAAGAGAAACTAATATCTTTGCAGATACTCTGCATACAAGCTACAACTATAGGTTTTGATAAGAGACCAACATATTTATATACACTTCTGTATATAAACTGTATTCATACGGTTGAAATGTGAGATTAACTTGTACGTTAATACCATGTTTGTGCATATACTGTAACTTGCTTGTCTTTAAGTTTGGAGCTTTTCTCCCGGGGCCTCTGCTGAAAATGGATATGTATCCAGTCGGACTATCACAGTCAAATTTAAAATAAAATAAAAATCAAAATGAGCAGAATATTTACATTTTGCCACAGCCAAGAACAAGACTGCTAAACCAGGGGTAATTTTGCAGCTACCCATACATTCAGATAATGTTTGAAAAGTACAAGATCATTCCCTTTCTCTATTTTCTTTGTATAGAACCACACCACTATGCTAAAATGCTGTGACACTATTAGTACAATGGCATGCATCCCACTGTAAAGAACTACTGGTTCTGGCTGCCTGAAGAGAAAACGGCAATACAACTGAAGACATTTTGTACTGGATGACTCAGGTGTCTACACCCCCCCACCCCAAAAAAAATGATTAACTAACATCACAGTCACATAGATTCCTACAAATAAGTTAAAATACAAATGTAGTGCCTGGGTTCCAAGCATCAAGGCTGAAGGAACAAATTGTAAGCCAATTATTACAATGTCATTTGTTGATCAGTGTTATAATACTGTGTGCATATTGTTTTATTAGCAAATGCAATGGGTTTGCAAACTCAGTTGGACTAACCCAATTAACAAATGTGAAATAAATAAATATAAGTGATTAGCAAATCCATCAATTTGCCATACTTCCATAATTCAAAGCAACAATACACTGTAGAATGTAGCCCAAGAAGCCTGCCTCTGGAATGCACTGCTTAATGACAGGGGGCATTTGTGGCAAACCACATTTAATAACTATTACTGTGAACTTACAGTTTTGTAATCCAATAATTTAGGAATGCATTAAATGTGTTTTAATGTTAAAAGTGGAAAACATACTCCAGCCACATAGGTAACCGCAGCTGCATTTTTAAATGCAATCAGAGTTGTCAATATTCTCATCTCCCCATTCAGTAGCAGCATGTACTGGGAATGGGTAATATCAAAACATTAACAGAAACAAAACACTACCTATATGACAGTACCAATGACAAACTACTGACAGCATAAAAGCAGTAAGCAAATATTAAAGCATTCAGACACTTAAGGGCAAATCTAGTCAAATCAGTGCCCAGCAATCATTTTAATAAGGAAATGCAATTAATGTGGTACCAATTACTGCACAACATACACCAACACTAGCAACATACCACATAATCAAGCCAGGCTCCTTACCTGTTTCTTACAACCATTCCTACCTGCCTCCCTGACTATAATGGTACCCAAACAATAGTCCAGAATGTGGTCCTGACTACAATCTGCAAGGCATTCAATAGCAAGAATAGTCTGAATTTTGATTTCAAAAGTTCTGCTGTTACTATAAACAACACCAAAAGAGTACATACATGAACATTTCTACTGCTTATTAAGGTCGGCGTCAACCCCCAGTTTTAACCCCCTATTTCAACCATACAAACATTAAGGCCGTCCTCTGTCATTATTGGGAGCCACTGGTTAACATCAAGTAATCAGTAAAATATAAGACTGACAAAAAGTAAATAAAAAAATTAGACATGTGTTAAGAAAAGGTGTAACATACTGTTCTTACCCAGATAAAAGTGCAGCAGCCCGCGTCGTACCCACCCGTTCTACAGAATTACTGCCCAAGTCACTCGTTAAAGCAATGAAACAACTTGAGCGGTAGCTGCTCTTACAAAACTTTTTTTTGCACTTGGTAATTTCTGTCTACAGTATGCCACACAACAGGAGTTCAGTTGCTTTTTGCAGCAGTTACCTCACGCCCCAGTGAAAGAAACAAGGAAAGAAAAAACAGTAAAATTGTGGACTCACGAGAAAAAGGAACAGCCCCAAATAGAAACAAGATACACAGTCTCCCCGCAATGACGGAAGGGAAATGGAACTATCGGCCCAGCCCAAAAATGCTATAGTCAGCTGTGGAGCAGAGAAAAGGCAGAGCAATTCAGAACAGCTTTAAACTGTATTTTAAGTTTGATCTATCCTGTTTTACAATATTCTAATTTCCAGACCCCAACAAATCGTATCAGTGTAAATTATGGCGCCCTTGGTTCTAGGGGACTTATGTATACGTAGGCAGGATGTGATGTAATAAGTGGGGGTGGGCTACACCAGAAAAACAAAGGATTTCACAAGTCAGTCAGTATATATGAAAAAAATAGAGCAACGAGGCATTAAATGCGAAGTAACTTTTTTTAACTGTCCTGGCCAACCTGCAGCTGTTAAGTGGGAGGGCGCTCACTCCCCTCCCCCAGAGTTCTGGCTTCCGGTTACACTTCAGCAGGGCAGATCGCTGAGAAGAGCGCAAACTCATTAATTAAAATAAATAAAAACTGCGCCCTTTAAGAGGCTGACATTTACGGCACCCTAGGCGGGCGCCTAGTTTGCCTATGCCTAAGGCCGACCGTGCCCCAGACACATCTTCCCTGCTGCAAATCAAATTCCAATCACCACCTATAAGTAATATTCCCTGCTGAAAACTGATTATTTCACCCAGAATTTTCTTAAGCTCCATTACAGCAGCTTTAGGTGGAATATAAATACATGCCCATGTAATCCTCCTCCGTTGCCAGTAGCCTCTTAGTACTACATATCTACCATTATTATATTTCTTATCCTTTTCTGTCACTATCGGAGCTCCTCTTACATTTAATGTATGTACTCCTCTTTTCCTTTGCCCCAGGTATTCCACTGAATAACCGTCCTGAAAACCTTTATCAAATTTACATGTTCAGTTCATATCAAATGTGCCTCCTGTAGCTTAGCTATTTGCACTCTACATTTTTTAATATAGTTCAGTACTCTTTCTTTTTTGTATATATCTGTGTGACTATTAAGATGTAAAGATTGTGTCGAAAGGGTCATTATGTTGAAAAGTTATTATTCCCATTTTTTTTTTGTAACAACTGTGTTAAGTATTTAGTTCCAGCTTTTGTGTTACATGCACACACTAGTGTTTGGCGGACTGACCTTTTATACTGTTGTTTCTTTTCTTCTCCATTTCAGCCCATGTCAAGTCTTACAAAACTTTTTGTTTTATTGAAAGCCCTCAAAAAATACATCCCCAATGCACCCCAAAAACCTATTAACTTAATATTATACAAAAAACTATGTACATCTTGAAATGGTGAAGTTTTACCTTCCTAACAGGAGCAATAGTCCCTCACTGACAGACTTGGATTAACTTAAAAGAAAGGTTATCCATACTAAGATGCATGGTATAGCCCGTGTTTCTACGAAGTGATGTCTGGTTTTGTCTGATCTTTATTTGCTGTAAGAAAATGGGAAAAGACTTGAATGCTTTCAGAAAACATCAATCCTAGCCATTAAAAGAAAGAAGTATTCTATTTTTATTGCTCTATATCAGATTGTTTCCATGGAAACATGAGAACCAGATAGTTTTCTTCAAGTGTGTATGTATTTATTTATCTGCTAGAGGAGAGCTTTATTATGTTCAGTGCTATCTTTTATTGCTTTCTCTTAAAATGTGTTACTAGATAAAGCCAAGAGCCTTAATTCAGTCATTCCCCTAAGCAAGAATGAAAAAAAGCACATCATTTGATCTTGTATCATACTCTTTTAAGAGACTTTTCTTCATTTTTACATTGCAGTGCCTACATTTTTAAAAACTAAACAGAGAAAGAAAAAATGGAAAAAACAGGAGCATCTGTTTATTTTAGTATTCCCATTACACTTAAAAATAATCGAGATGATATTATAGCATGCAGGTATCCTGCACTATACAAATATTAGTGTTAAGAACAAAAGTTTGTTTTACTTACAGTTAACTCTTTCCTTCTTCTTCCCCTTCCTAATTGTTCCTCCAAACATTAATGACATGAAGTAGAGCATATGCTTTAGAGATCCCTCCAAGTTTAATAAAGTTAAAAGGTCCAATATTTCCAGATGTTCTTGTTCTGTCATATTTCGCAAATATAATTAATGCTTTATAGTCCCACATTTATTTGTCAATTTCAGAGTTGCTAGTTTTATTCCTGTTTATTTCCATCTCCAAAATCCAATCTCTGCTTCCTTTCCAATGTACTTTTGGTTCTTCTAGTCAATTATTTTGCTTTTTTTCTGTCACTCAAGCATTTTCCATTGAAACACTGGAAGAGGTTTCACTGGCACAGTCTCTCTGTTGTCTTTATTACCAGAAGAACAAGAAGCAGAATGTCCTATTTCACAGTTCACTTTTTGTTGGACAAACTTTTGTGTTTCCTCGTTAGCATATTCTGCATCAAAAAGCAATTCTTTACATCCAGGAAAGTATATTCTGAAGATCGCTGGATACACAGTTTGAGTCTAACACCTGCTTCTCAATATTCCCTTATTAGTAGAATAAATTTATTCCTCTTATGCCTGGTGTACAGTGAGTAATCATTTTCCACACTCTTGTTTCCCACTTTTAGTACTTTGTCCTTCTACAACAATTTTGTCAAAATGAGCTCTTTCTGTTTGTAGGATTACATCTTTACTATTAAATGTCTAGGTTGCTTTCTCATGGCCAGATTTGGAGCATACACACTGTGTGCCCTTTCAATTAACAACTCCTTCCATGGAAAACCAGTTCAGTTGCTTATTTGTACTTTGATAAAATTAGTACAGCTTGTTCCTCCCAGCTTCTCTGGTACAACAGAAAACCTCAGGATGTGTTGTTCTATCTCACCTTCAGTCTTACCAGAATGGGTTTGGAGCTGATCCTCTGATTTGACCCGGCCTTATATAAAAGGTTGATGTCTTTCACTAGCTAGCATGCACTAGGAAAGCTCCCCAGATCTCGTTTGCTGCTAAATAAGATGGGGTGTTTGTTCTACTGGCTCTGGCTAAGTATGCCATTGATTATTACCAGTATTATTGGCAATTGTTTCTTCTTAATTATTCTTACTCTAGATAACTAGTTTGGTGTTAGTTGTGGCTATTTCCACTTTGTTCTGCTGATTTTTCTGCTGTTGGCCGCCGTTTTTCGCTGGCCCTTTTTTCCCTATCCTGGCCTCCTCTTTTGATAGCCTGTTTTAGTTAGAAGGCTCTTCTTACTTTTGTTTTTCTCTAAACCTGCTTAAAGTTAGTTTAAGTTAGAGAACTGCTTTACCCTTAGCCTGCTTAAGTTAGAGGGCTTCCCCATCTTTCACTCCTCCGGGCATAGCCCGTTTAAGTTAGAGAGCTGTGCCATCCCCTTTCCTTTCCTTTACAAGTGATAGTTGATTGTTTAACTACTGATATGGTTACTGTTGCTGCTGTTGTAGTTGTTAAAAACATCTGTTCTGGCCCTTTTTCGTGTTACTATTCCTTTTTTGACAATGTCCTGTAAATATTCAAAACCTTCTGGGTTAAAAAAAATGTGAGAAATGTAGACAGAAAATGTCCCTCACTGATAGATAACACTATTTGTGTGTATTGCCTAGGAGCTGTCCACCTCCAGGAGACTTGTTCACTTTGTCACTCCTTCAATCACAGGGCTCTTCTGGAGACCTCTTAGTAGTAATTTGTTTCTTTTCTCCAGAAGAGCCCTGTCCACCTCCAGGAGACTTGTTCAATTTGTCACTCCTTCAATCACAGGGCTCTTCTGGAGAGAAAAAACAAATTACTACTAAGAGGTCTGTTAAAACCCCCCTTCTCCGAAGCAATACTAGAAGGTCCAAGTTCTTCAAAATCTGACCAGTCTCCTCCTCAAGATCAGACAAGTCTGGGAAGAGATCTTCCTCTTCCAGTGCTCCATTGGAGCCTTCTAAAAAGATTACAAAAGTTTCCACTCCAGATCCTAAGGCCATCGGATCCAGGAGATCTACTGCTCAAACACCATCAGTCCCAGTGCCAGTGGAGTTCAGACCTGGTCCCCTGTCTTAGAACTGTTCTCCCTTACTCTTAGATCACCTTTACTCCAGCCTTCAAAGTCTCCAGCCCCCTCCACTCTGTCTTCTAGGAGCTTGTCTGACAATGAAGTGGATTGAGTACTACAGAGGCTGTTAAGGACAACCGGCACTGGCTAAGATGTTATCTGATCCAACCCCAAGGGCTTCGGATCCAGCCACATCCTCCCCTTCTCCCCTCTACTTCGATTCCTCCTCCAGCCCGACCTCTGACCCGGAATGTCCGGAAATAATATTGGTGGAATCGTCGGAACCAAGACCTGTTATGGGATCTTTGGATCTGATCATTGCACCGACATCCTCAGCTCCATCGAAGCTTGAAGAGTCTAGGAGCTAATGCTGTCCATTTGGGTCCTGGGACGTGAGTTGCACTGGGAAGTTGTCGGATCCGAACGTGCTTCTCAAAACATCGGCTCAGGTGAGCTCTTCTCCTACCTCAGCCTCAGAGCCGTCGTCCTTGATTCCGGGCCTTCTCTCAGGTTCTTCGGATCCAGAGATTTCCTTGGATCAGGGGTTGGGGGGCTTTTGAGGTGATGAGGAGTGTGCTGTCTCCATAGGCAGCTCCATTGTCCTCTTTGGACATTCTTCCCCCAAGGCACCGGTGTCTGCCTCTATACCCTTGCATCCACAGGGATGCAGAGATCCTAGGCCTCAGGATGCCTGCCACTCTTCTGAAACCTCTCCAGAGTACCCCTCTGAAGTTGTCCCTCAGAAGAGGTTATGTAAGAAGAAGCATTTAAACTTCCCAGGGGAGTCTGTCACTTTGGATATGGACCTCGAAGCTGAAGGGTCCCCACGGTCACCTCCTGATGATGTTTCCTCTGGAGACATCTTTGAAATACTTAAGCAGCTGGAAGTCTACCAACCCTTCAGCAGAGGAATCCGTGTACCTGAAAGCCTTTGTAGCTCACCTTTCTTCCACTTGGGTGTCTCCACCTTTAGACTAACTTCTGGACTTAGTTTTTCGAAAGGCGTGGGAGTCTCCAGATTCAGTGGAACCTGTTCCTTGGAGGCCAGATAAGTTCATTACCTTCCCCTCAGACAAAAACTTTTTAACTAAGCGAGTCCCTGCAGATGCTATGGGGGTAGCAGCAGTCACCAAGAAGCAACTCTGAGACATCTTTTTCTGTCCATCCACCAAACAAGGAGCCTGGCACGATGGACAGATTTGGAAAGTGCATTTTTTCTTCAGCGACTTTTGCTCTTAGATCGCTGAATTGCCTGACCCACTTTACTAGATTACCGAGAGATCTCCTGAAGGAGTTAGGAGATACTTTCCAGTGTTAAGTAGCTGAAGGGGTGTCAGAGAAAGTTTCCTGTCAGATCTTTACCTTAAATTCAGTGATCAACTCCTCCATGAGACTGATTTTTTTATATACTGGATGGGAGCGAGTAGAGCAGCGGGTTCAGGGATTTCCCTAAGGAGACATTCTTGTATGCACTTGTGTGACTTTGCAGAGCCCTTTAAATCTTCCTTTGTGAATGCCCCATTCGATGGCTCGTCTCTGTTCGGGCCCAAAGTCAAGAACAAACTGACCAGGTGTGAACAAAAAGGAAAGACTCTCTCTGTCGTAGGAGTCCGTTTTTCCCTACCTACCAGACCATATCCCAAAGGTCAGAAAGGAAATGGAAAAATGTGGTTTCGAAAATCCTAGAGAGCTTTCCAGGACACACGTGGTGAATCTTCCCCCTGGGGCAGAGGGGGAAGTAGTAATGGAAGAAGCCGACCACGCAGCAGAGGGGGTCCGCAGAATCAGGGCAACAGAGAATTTTTGTGTGGTAAGCCCTTTCAGCTCTCCTGGAGGGAGGCCCCGCCTGTTCATCTCTGCATGCAGTCGGGGGCCACTTATCTTTGTACCCAAAAGCCTGGCTAACAATAACAAAAGACAAGTGGGTACAATGCATCATATCCGCAGATTACTCCATACCCTTTTCCTTTCCCATCCCAAGCATAAACAAAATCCCAGATGTTCCACCCAGTCAAAGGGAACGGAACAGGCAATGTTAGAAATTCAAAAGTTGCTAGACAAGAGGAGTCCTCCAAACAGTCCCCACAGACCAGATAGGATCCAGAACTTACTCAAGATTCTTTTTAGTTCCAAAGAAAACAGGGGACTGCAGACTAATTCTGGATCTCGGCAACCTAAACAAATCTGTAAGAAAGTCCAAGTTCTGGAAGGTAACACTGCAGTTAGTACTCCCTTTTCTGGTATAAAGACAATTGGATCTGTTCGATAGACCTCCAGGATGCATACTACCACATAAGAAAGGACAGGCGATACCTGTGCTTTTGGCTGGGAGCTAGTCACTACCAGTTTCGAGCTCTGCCCTTTGGCCTCACAACAGGTAGAGTGTTCACCAAATGTATAGCAGTAGTCATGGCTCACTTGGATTCCAGGTATTTCCATATTTAGACGACTGGCTCATCACCACCACCACTGAGCATCTACTAATAAAAGTGAGAAGCACCACCTTGCAGGTCTGCTTCCACCAAGGAATCATAATAAACTATGAGAAATCTGCCTTGCTGCCTTCTCAGCATATCGTTTTTATAGGAGCAGAGTTGGATACAAGGCTGATGGCCAAACGTCCTCCAGAAAGAGTGCGAATTCTACGACATCAAGTTTTAAATCTTCTTACAAAGAAAAAAGCACAAGCAAGGACAGTGCTAAAAGTCTTGTTGACTAAGGCAACAGCTATAACATTGATCCCATTAGCACACGAGAATTCACCAGTAGCTACTGTCCACTCAGTGGTCGATGCAGGAACTGCTCATGTCCCACAAAGTATTGATAATGGAATCTTGCAAAAGAGACTTTATTTTTTGGCTTTACTCCACTCATGTGACACTAGGTCGACCCGTTGTACTTCCCCAACCATTAGCCGCAGTGACCACGGACACTTCTGAGATGGGGGGGCATTATCTGAGGAAGACAGTCCAAGGCACTTGGCAGGATCAAGAGGCCCATTTGCACATCAGTGTCCTAGAGATGAGCTGGCATTACAAGCATTCCAGGATTCTCTTCTGCTTTGAACTATTGCAGTACAGACAGATAACATGTCAGTTGTATGGTGCATAAACAGACAAGGAGGAACCAGATCTTACCCCCTTTGTTGGAAGGCCCTAAGAGTATGGCAGTGGGCGACCTCCTCACAATGCTTTCTGATAGCAACGCACATCCTGGGGAAATCCAACATAATAGCAGACAAACTCAGCAGAGCAATTCTGATGAGTCACGAGTGGTCCCTAAAACAGGAAGTAGTGGAAAAGATTTTCTGCAAATGGGGCCAGCCTTGCTGCGACCTTTTTGCCACATCCTTGAATGCCAAATACATCAGCTACTTTGCCCTTATCCCCCCTCGGGGGGGCACACCAAGGGATGCACTTGTACACGAATAGGTATTAATGGAAAGGGAGGAAAAGCATAGAGGAGACCCAAGGGCCAGAGTTCTTCAGAAAGCCAATTACTTGGGAAGGGATTTGATACTCATCTCCCCTTACTGGCCTTGTCAAATCTGGTTCCCCTTCCTGTGGCCTTATCTTTGGGAGGAGCCTTGGATTCAGGACCAAGTTCCGGACCTTCTGACTCATCCACCAGGAATCCTCCATCCTTCCCTTCAAACTCTCAAATTGAAAGCTTGGCTGCTCCGATTCCAACCATAGCCAGGCTTCCTAACCTCTCCATCTGTTAAACACATCCTAATATCTTCTCATAAGGCTTCAACGAGAAAGATAGAAGCAAATGGAAAAGATTCTCTTTACGGGCTTCTCATAACCATATTGACCTGTTTTCTGCTCCAGTAAACTCCATACTAGAATTCTTGGCAAAACTATTCAGTGAAGGTGCAGCCGCTGCTACCATTAGAGTTCAGCTAGCAGCAATATGCCTATGAACCAGGCCTCACTATTATGTCTCACAGACTATGCTAAGCCATTCTTAAAGGTACCTTATTATTAAGACCACCTATCAAAGACCCTCCAACACCATGGAACTTGAATTTTGTCTTATCTCATTTAATTTTTTCCCCCGTTCAAGCCAGCATTATCTTGCGAACTCAAATTTTTGACATGGAAAACTATTCTCTTGGTAGCAATTACTTCTGCTAGAAGTGTGTCAGAGCTGCAAGCCTTGTCAGTAAAGTCCCCCCACTTGCTATTCCATAGAGACAGGGTCTCCTTATGAACAAATCCTTCCTTTTTACCTAGAGTATGTTCAGAATCAAATTTGAACCAATCGATAGAGCTGCCAGTCTTTTATCCAAATTACGACAATAAGGCAGAATACATGTTACACCAACTGGATGTGCATAGACAATTATGCTTTTACTTACACAGGACTAAGGATTTCAGAAAATCTGACCAACTATTTATATCTTGGTCGTATTCAAAAAAGGTGCTCCAGTCTCTAAAGTGGCACTTTCAAAGTGGCTTTCGCATTGCATAGCCTTCGTTTATAAATCTCAAAACAGAGATCTTCCCCATAGAGTTAAAGCCTACTCTACAAGAACCATTGCAAACTCTTCTGCCTTTCTGGCTAGTCTGCCAATTGATACAATTTGTGCTGCAGCAATGTGGGCAAGACCACATACCTTTATCACTTATTACAAAGTTGATTTGGCCTCCAGGAACAGGACCTCCTTTGGTTCCACGATTCTGAAGAATATTCTCCCTTGAGCCACCCAAGAAAGATGGTGCTAGGAATGCTGTCCTATCCTGGTAAGAATGAAGGCGAGATGGGACAACAACACATAAAGAAGTTATGTACTCACTGTAACGTTCAATGTGTGTTGTCCATCTTCTTCATTATTACATCCTACCCTTCTTCCCCCTAGCCTCTTTACTCCTGGAAGATCAAGTTGGTGCAATTGGATAGTATTAATCTCTGACCTTCTTTATTGCTCTCTAAGGTATTGAACTGCCTTTATTCTGCATTCTTTTATTATAACTGCAAAAAAGATCCGGGGAGCTTTCCTAGTGCATGCTGGGAAAGGGTTTAGCCATGAGCTAGTGGAAGACCTTGAGCTTATATATAAGCCCGGGTCAGATCCGAGGATTGGATCCGAACCCATCCTGGTAAGAATGAAGGCGAAGATGGACAACACACATGGAATGTTATGGTGAGTACATAACTTCTTTTTTTCCCTGCATTTTTTTTTTTTTTTTAAACCTCTCTTCTTGAACAGTCTCATGTTCAAGCTTTTCATTTTTTTTTTCAGTTTTATCACCTCATCTGTGTATCTGTTTAAAACTTTGTTTTTTTTATCCAGCCTTTTGTTATTTGAGTTGATGTACACCTTCAGTGAACAGCTGCGGAATTCTTCCCAGTCGTTTTTTTTTCCTGACCATTTGTGGTTGATTTTTTTTCAGGTTCTCTGAAAAAAAAAGAAAAAAAAAAAAATATATATATATATATATATATATATATATTTATATATTTTCCACTTTGTAATTTCGAAATACTGAAATCCCGAATTTCAGTATTTCGAACTTACAAAGTCGAACACTGACATTTCCGAAACTGGCAGAAGCGCGAAATTCAAAATACCAAAGTACCGATATTTTGAATTTCGGCTTCCGGTGGTACGGAATGTGGATGTTTAGGTTTTATTTTGGTAGGTTTGTGTGTGTTGGTATGTTGGTTAGGGGTTTAGTGTTTGTAAGTGTGTACTGTGACTGTTGTCTGTGTTTGAGGGGACTGTAAGATGTGTGTGTGAGTTTCATTTGTGTTACTGTTTGTGCAATCTCGGAGTTGGAATATATAAGTAGGGGGTGTGGGGGGCACAGGAGGGCTTGCCCCCCTGCTTATATGTAGTTTAGATTAGTTTGTTTGATTATGGGGGGGGGGGGGTTGTGTATGTTTGTGTGTGCTGTATGTGTAGCATGAGTGCGGGATTTTGAATTTCGCGGTTGTGTGTTTCCGAGTTTGTGAGTTTTGGTTGGGTTTTCGGCTTTGTGGTTTCGGAATACTGAAATTTGGGATTTCAGTATTTCGAAATTACAAAGTGGACCCATATATATATATATATATATATATATATATATATATATATATATATATATATATATATACATATACATATATATACACATACATACATATATTATTTTCCCCCTTTTTTTTTTTTTTTTTTTTTTTTTTTTTTTTGCTGGTATCCAGGCAGTGTACTTAGCCAGTTACTGAAATTTACACCAAAAACATGAATTCACTGGCTGTCTTTTCTGAATTTCTGTTTTCACACTGGGAGAGCTTTTTGTTTAAAAAAAAAAAAAAAAAACAGGCCAAAATTCTTAACAGAAATGTAAAAAAATCTTCCAAGAAAAAAATGACAGGACAAGCCTAAGTCTCATTTTAAGGGGTCCAAATGATCTTTCTCAAAGGTTCAAATTTTTGACTACCTTGTTTCCCCACCTCATCATTCCCCATTCAGTCTCTCCTGCAGACTTTGTTTGCCTTCCCCATTGGATAAGAATAATATTTGACTCCTGAGTTTTATACTTCATCAAAAATGGAATCAGATTTCACTAGAATTTCACCCAGTGTCTTCTGAAATTCATAAGTTTCCTTCAAGCCAACAGCATCTGGTTAGTAACTTGTCATTATATTGCCACGAATCCTAGTGCTGCAAAAGCTTTGATTAAAATTTGCCAAAACCTTTTCAGCGATAGTTGAGATTTCATCTTTCTTCACTGTTGTGTGACCTCAGAGTTGTATATAAGTTAAGGGGGTGCAGGGATGCTTGCCCCCCCTCTCCGTCCACAAAACAAATAAAAACAAAGCTTTCCCATCTGGTCTTCCAATCATTTTCATCCTCTTCTATAACTCCCTAATGGAATGTGTACCTCATCATCTAAGGGGAAAATTATTCTATTCAAGGTTTTTCCTTGTTCCAAACAGAAAGGACTTGAAGATCACCTGTGGACTTATCCATTCTGAACACATTTTAAGTGTTTAAAAATTCAGGATTCAAATCTTCCTAGTTCTTCTCTCTGATCTTTCCCAGAACTCTGGTGGTTACCTTGGACCTGAAGGATGCTTGTCTTCATAGGAGTATTGGAAATTACTAGGCTATTCTCCTTGAGGCCCTTACAAGCCTAACCAACAATTTAGCCCATGTTCTGACAAGTCAGCACCCAGTGCCCCTGTCCATCAGGGACAAAAGTTGGAATCCCAGGGGTGTATTTTCTGTTTCCCATTCAGTTATCCAGGTTGCGCTGAAAAGGGTTAATGGGGTACTCTGCTTGACGTGGAGAGGGAATCTCTTCCACAGATGGAGGAGTCTCTGGGACACAGATCTATCCCACCAACAATTCCTAGTTACGTCACAGACCAGGTTGAGGTTGCGTGTGTGGGTTACTCGAGTGGAACTAGACTTGCAGATATGCAGCAGTCGCATCAAGGTGGGGTCTGAGATTGCTTTGTATGCCAGACATAGGTCACCTCTGAGGAGTCTGTATGAGACTGAGTTAGAGGGACAGGGCTTTTAGCCTATCTGTGTAGGGTAGATGTATGAAGCCCTGGATTTTCCTGGTGGATTTTCCAGTTGCTGCATGTGCTTTGTGAGGTACATGCCAAAAGGAGCATTGTACACAATAATGAGTTTTATAAGGGAAGAATACAGGAATGTTATGACCTCCTTGTCCCTGGATGAGATACCCTTACTAATCAAGTGGGTCATGTAAAAAGCTTTTCGTACAACGGAGACAGTATGGTGGTCAAAAGTCAGTTTGCTATCAACTTGCATGCCCAAGTCCCTCACAACTGATTGCATGCTTGAGACCTTTTAATGTGATAATTTTTGGGGACGTCACTCTCTCCAAAGGTGGTGATGATGCATTTTTTGGCATTCAGTTTGAGGCCTTGTATCTGGAACCAGTCATTTGTTTGGGTGAGACCTTCTTGGAGGATGTCCACATCACTAGGGGGAATTGATGACGGCGCCCAGCTTGCAGTCATCTGCAAACCTGGTCAGCCATAGCCCACTGGTTTTGGCCTGCACCTCAGAAAAGTATATCCCAAACAATAGAGGCCCCCAAGACCAATCCCTAGGGTAACACCACTCGTTACAGGTCTACTGCGTGAGGTGGCTTCCCGTATTTTGACTAGGTGGGTTCCATTAGTGAGCCAATTTGCTACCCATCTGGTAACATATGAATTGATGCCTAGTTAAGAGAGTGTATCTATTATACCCGAGTGGGGAATAATATCAAAGGCTTTGGCCAGGTCAAGGTAGGCGGTAGCACCATCTTTCCCTCATCCATGGCTTTAGTCTTCATTTTCATATTCCTATCCTTATCCATCCAAACTGCAGAAAATACTTGAGATTCTGTATTTTAAAATGTTACATTCAACTGCTTTGCCTTTTGGGCTTTCCACCACTCCAGGAATGTTCACAATGTTCCTAGCCCTTGTGATAGCATTCTAGAGACTTCACGGTATCCACATTTATCCCTGTTTGCACAAATTCCTTATTTTGGTCACTTTAGTTCAAAGGATTCTTCAGAATTTGTAGTTCACTATCAGACTGTTTCTCAGCCTGAGGTTCACTTTGAACTTCAACACATCTAGTCTGCATCCCACTCGGTCACTTGTTTTCCTGGGATGCTTTCTTAATATGTCTGACATTTATGGCTTTTATTCAAAAAAAACTCTGGTGCATGGCATCCACAATCAAAAAGTTTTCTTTTGTCAGACTCCATATGAGGAAAATCCAGTGGGACATGAAATCTGTTTGGGCACAACACTGTCATCCCCTATTCTTCCCAGTCCCTCTCTTGGCTTATATAGAAAAATAACTGTTTTGGTGGATCAACCAGGTAAATGATGATCCAAGGGCCCCCTTTCTTATCCTCCCCAGAAACCTCAGACTTTGCCTTGAGGGGCTTGTTCAAAAGATTTCAAAATGCAAGAACTTTGTTCTGAACATGCCAAAAGTTTAAACATCAAAGAAATGAAAGGCTTGATCTTTGCCCTCCAGACTCTTCATAATGTGTGAACTTCTGGATTTCATGAACTTTTCAAATTTTAACAGGCAGTGCCACTGTCATATAGTACTTCGAGAAATGGGAAAAATTAAGTCTTCCACCATTTTCGGGTAGCAGTGATAGCCTTAGACCCTGCTTTTCATTACAGTCTTTTCCCCCAAGCCGTGTACATCACTTCAGAACTGAATTCAATGACAGACTACCTGGTCAGATACAAGACAGAGACCCTGTCTTGTACACCTTCAGCTTTGTGGACAGTTTGATGCCTCTCCTCTCCCACACTGACTCCTGCAGCCATCGAAATGCAGAGCTTGCCTTGGCGATGCTTGCGTCTACTTTTGTCAGTGTTCAGATGCTTGTGTCTACTTTTGTCAGTGTTCACAAATCTGGAGTGTGTGCTGCTAAGGTATGTCAACTTGTCAGCAGCCTTCAGGATCTCACCTTTAACGGTGGTAGTTGGTTCCGCACAAGTCTTCTGCGGTGCAGGCTGATACAAAACCTCAGTCTTCTTAATATTGATTGTGAGGCCGAAGTTTCTGCAGGCAGTGGAAAAGCAGTTCATACTCGGCTGCATCTAGGCCTCTGGCAGTGTTGAGTGCGCAGTCATCTGCAAATAGGAAATCGCACACAAAATCTTATTCAACCTTGGTCTTGGCCTGTAGCCTCCACAGGTTGAAGAGCCTGCCATCAGTCCTGTATCTGATCTTGATACTGGTTTCTTCAACATTGCAGAAGCCATCTGGCAGCATGGCCGAGAACATCATGCTGAACAGCATGGGTGCCAGTACACAGTCTTGTTTGACTCCATTGATAACTGCGAAGGCATCGGAGGAGTCTTCATCATTCAGTACTTGAGCAAGCATGCCATCATGGAACTGGCACACCATACTGATGAATTTGCTTGGGCAGCCAAATTTCTCCATGATCCACCATAACCCTTTACGAATGACTATGTCAAAGGCTTTGGTCAGGTCCACAAACATTGTGTAAAGGTCCCTGTTTTGTTCCTGGTACTTCTGAAGTTGACGTGCTGCAGATGTCATGTCCACTGCCCCTCTGCTGTCTCTAAAGCAGCACTGACTCTCTGGCAGGTGTCTATCTTCCATGTGTTGAGGAGGTGGTTGAGGAGGACTCTGGCAAGAATATTGCTGGCAATGACCAGGAGAGAGATTCCTTTGTGTTTGTCACAAGGACTGCCTGTTTCCCTTTCTCTTGTAGGGATGGGTGATGGAGGCATCCTTTAGCTCCTGAGGGATAACTTCTTGTTGCCACATGGTCTGTAAGAGCTCAGTGAGCTTCTGTAACAAAACTAGTCCCCCCGTCTTGTAAATTTTGGCTGAAATAGAGTTTGAGACTGGTGCTTTACCATTGGAGAGAAGCTTATTTGCTTCTTAACCTCTTATTTCTGTGGAGGTTCTGTCAGGGAGGTGTTAATGGCAACTTGTGGCTTGCGGTCAATGGCTTCGGCATTGATAGAGTAAGGCCTGTTCAGGACATTGTTGAAGTACTCAGCCCATCTTTCCAGGATGGTGTTCTTATCAGTGAGCAGGGTGGGCCCGTTGGCATGGAGTAGTGGTGCTGTTCCAGAGGACTGTGGCCCATAGATGGTCTTCAGGGCATCGTAGAAACGCTTGGAGCTGTTGCTATCAGCATACTTCTGGATCTCATCTTCCTTTCTGCTAAGGCAGGAGTCTTGCATCTCTCTGAGCTTTGCTTGCACCTTGCTTTTGATGGAGTTATAGACTGCTTTCTTGGATACATACATACCTACGTATATGGATCTACTTCAAAACATCTAAGTCTCGTAACATCGAAACTCAAAACACTGAGACCATAACATTAAAAATCCAAAACACTGAAAACTCACAACATCAAAAACCCAGAACAATGAAACTTTGCATCACATCGAAAACTACAAAGCACATGTAAATAACATCCCCTCCACCTGTAACAACACCAAACTAACAAACACACTTTTTACTACGTTTTTGTAGGGGGACAAGCCCCCCTGCACCCCCCATGTGTGGGGCTCTGCCCCCCCCACTTCCTGTAAATTAAATATACCAACTCCGAGATTGCAGTACAGTGGAAAAAAGTTAATTTCCTAACCCCACTGTATCGCGGTCACCATACAGAATGTACACATGATGTCTAAATCACTTACCAGTATGGCCTAAAAACAAATACAGATTGGCAAAATAAACACTATATAAATAGTATAAATTTCTACACTATATGAATAAAAACTACAGCATCTTATAGTGATAACACAAGATTAACAGTTTAAACTATAACATTTACATGTTAGATGATACACTACTCGATGTTATACATTTTCAGTGTTATGAAATTCAATGTTATGAGTTTTCAGTGTTTTGGGTTTTCAGTGTTATGGTCTCAGTGTGTTCAGTTTCGATGATACAAGACTTAGAAGTTTTGAAGTAGATCCACGTGTATGTTTGTGTGACCGTTCGCTGTGAGGTAAAAATTGTTAATGTAAAGTGACGGTATTTAAGTTTAGCACCAAAACTGGAAATGTCATGAATGAATGAGTGTGGCGGTTCTTTAGTAAGCAACAATTATCAAGACCTTAATAAAAAGCCCACAAGTTGAAAATGATGGGTTGAGGTTAAACTTGAGTGACGCACACAAATGGGTAATGGGTGGATATAATACACACATGAAAACTAAGGAGCCATGTGTTTTAGAGAAGATAGGACAGTATGTAGTCTGTGCATAAACAGATGGAAGAAAGTTGCGTAACATCAGCCTGTTACTTGTACAGCTGTTGAAACCAAACAGCTGGTTGCCTTTTATTATTTTTAAATCGGGTTTATTTGCTTAATATCCTGGAAACTCTGCTTAAGGATACTTTTGTGTTTTGTTTACTCAACAGTATTATTTAGTGGTAATGAATCTTATTTTTGTGGTATTCTTATTTCCTTTTCCTTGCATTGATGTATTGGGCTTCCTCCAGTTTCTGTGATGCACAGGCAAATGTTTCCTGTAAGGAGCACACTGTGCAGATGTTTATAGGTGAGACTTCCTGAATTATGTAAACAGAGTCAGGTTGTTGTGCCTTTCGGCTTTTCTCGGTTAGAGGTTGCCACAGCTGAACTCTGGTCCGCTAATGATTGGCAGTAGATTTTTACATGCCAAGTTGCCAGCCCTGACGCACAACCTTCAACGAAGGCGCGCCCATTCAATCAAGTCTCCACACAGAAGACGCTCTAGCTGAGAATTGAACTGGACAACGTCTTACTGTTTGGCGACAACGCTACCGCAGCACCACCACCGCAGTCATGTAAACAGAGTCAGGTAGTAATAGTAAAAGAGGCTTTCGTCATTATATACGGCACATTTTTTACTGTGCTAGCTTGCTGGTGTGGTCAGTAGATTCCCACTTCAATTGGTAATTTGATTCAGAAACAAACTCTGGTGCTAAAGAGACTGGACCCTTCAGGAAGAGCTCACCATGTCTGGGGATGACTGGGACTGTGTCAGCACAGGATTTGTCATGTCTTTAGACAAGAGCATATTTCTGTCATTTATTTATTTTGTTACATGCATAGATGACATCCTTCCATTTCACTATTGCAGTGTTCATAACATTGGGATCCCTTCCTAGGGCAGCCTGACGTCCGACCATTATACCAAAGCCTTAGTTTGCTTTAGGGTACGCTTTACGTCACATATATGCCCCTCATGTAGCATAGGTCATAAAGGTGACGTCCAGACTTACCATCCACTGAACTTCTTTGTTGCCAGTCCAAATGCCATCTCTTGATCGTCTGTCTGAAACCTGCATTCCATTGCTGGTTTCACAGAGCCATTACAGATAAGTACCCCGTTGGGGTTCCTTTTTACTAGTCTTTTTCTTTTTAATGCTTGTGGGGTTTCATGTCATGCCAGTGTGGGAGACAGATTCCCCATAAAGACTGCCATGAACTGTGTCTGTTTTGCCTTGGTGCCCCACACAACCATACGTCCTGTTCCATCTGTCAGGCTTTTATACCTAAAACCTTGCGTAGTAAATTTTCTTCTTTGGCACAGTATCTTGATAATCAGTGTCTTAAATTTCTTACAAAAGATATGATGGAGGGAACTTCCCATTCCAAAGGACAGTCTTCAGGGAAAAAGGCCAAGAAGCCTAGACTGGAATCTTCCACTGTTCAGCCTCCGCCAGACGTCTCTCCCCAGGTTAGTGAATGCCTGGAGGTATGCCCGCCTTTGTTGTTGGATTCTTTTGCCACAACCAAGTTGGAGGCGGGCAGGATCCAGCTTTAAGCACTTCCAAGGAGGCATTGCAGAAGTCTGTTTCAGACATTCAGGGGGGAACCACATTTGATCATTTCTGAGGGATCTAGGGGTGCTCCTCAAATTTTAGTCAGAGAAAATGGCCCTACTACCATTATTGTATGCCATCCTGGGTCGGAGCCTTCCAAGTTTTATAAGGCAGATATCCCATTAAAGCAAAAACAAAAGACTAAACGTGTATCTTGCTCTTATAGATCCATAGAGTGAATGGCAGGCCTAAACTTGGGGTTTGTTTAGTGCTTTTATGGCATTGAAACCTCCTCAGAGAGTTTCTGTTCCATTCCCTCCTTGGTCCTCTACTCCTCTTAATAGACCCAGGGAACAGGATTCCTTTGAGGAGGAGTTGGATTTGGATGTGGAATCCCTTGCATACTCTTCTCAGATTCCTTCTCCT
Organism: Protopterus annectens; assembly: GCF_019279795.1. Classification (NCBI taxonomy): domain Eukaryota; kingdom Metazoa; phylum Chordata; order Ceratodontiformes; family Protopteridae; genus Protopterus; species Protopterus annectens. The sequence goes on from NC_056747.1 coordinate 331,826,873, forward strand.
TTAGACTGTGGATCTTTGAAGAGATTTTTTTTGGGGGACACAATCTCCAGAATGATAGAGTTCTTTAAATGGAATTGAGTTCAGGTCTCCGAGATTCATAAGAGGTACTATGAGTTGCTGCATATGGAATCTCTATAACCTTCTGCTGTTCCTCCTGTTTTGCCTACTTTGTTGGATACATTCTGCAATGCCTCCAAAGCTGCAGATTCTCAGCCCCTGCTCCCAAGAAACCTGATAGGTTCTATAGGGTGCCTGAGGACTGTAAATTTCTGTACAAGAGTCCTAATGCTGATCTCTGTAGCCTCTGACAAGCCCTCTTAATTGCTTCCTTCACCCAAATTACTGCCCTGTGATAAAGATAGCAGAACCATGCAAAGGCTAAACAAGAAGGCTTACATCTCAGCTACCTTGGCTTTTAGGGCTGTTAATTATCAGACCCACATGTCCAGGTATTTGTTGGTTCTCCTATGCCAGGCTTGCCAGGTAATATCTGATCTTCCAGATTTTGAGGGTAAAACTTCTGCTCTTTCCCTGTTAGGGACTTCCTTCCAGGTGGCTTGTCATTCCATCAAGTGTAGATATGATGCAGCAGATGCTTCTTCTAGGACTGCTGCTTTTGCATCAGTGATGACTAGGTATTCTTGGCTTTGGCTTCAACCTTTGCCTGATGATATCAAGGCTAAGTTCATGGATGCCCCTCTTGATGATAAACCCTTGTTTGGTGAAGTTGCTGCTGATATGTTTAAGTCCCTTCTGGATAATGAAAAGGCTTTACAGGAACTTAAATGTGTTTGTTTCTCCTGTTCCTAAATTTCAGAGAAACTACCCCAATAAGCCAGCCTTTGTTCTCAGGCAGTCTCGCCCTCCTCCTAATGGCAAAAAGGGTGGCAAGCAGACTCCTCTTGCTAAGGCTACTCAGACTTCAGTGCCTCAGAAGTCTTTCTTTACAAATAAACCAGGTGTTATCTGACTATCCTGTTCTTCCCTGGCACTTTCCTCTTTCTCCTCACCTTTCTCCCTCTCTTCCTGTTTGACCAGAAGTTACTCAGGATTCCTGGGTTCTGTCCATTATTAGCCAGGGGTATATTGCATTATGTGGAAATCCCCCCCCCCCCCTTTTATGGATATTACTCAGTCCCCTCTGGACCAACTCTCCTTTTTTCCCAGAGGTGCTTTGGAACTTTTTGACTCTGGGTGCTATTCAAGAGATGCCTATGTCCCAAAAGGGAGAGGATTTTACTCCAGGATGTTTCTAGTGCCCAGAAAAGAGGGTACTTGGAGACCAGTTCTAGACCTTGCTCATATGTAAACACTTTTCTGAAGGTGCCCTCTTTTTGAATGATGTTCCTTCAGACTTTTCCTCTTTTGCTTCCCCATGCTTATATTGTGTCTTTGGATCTCAAGGATGCTTATCTCCATATTCCGATCCACCCCTTTTCAGGAAGTTTTTACATTTCTCTGTTTCCTATTCGCCAAATACCTCACTTCTGTGATTGCTTTTTGCAGGATTCAGGGATCCAGGTATAGTATTTCCTACCTTGGACCATATTCCAGGCATCCTCTCCAGGGATCCAGTTGCAAAATTTCCATTTTGCCATTTCTCTTCTTCAGAGCCTGGGGTTTACAATAAACTTCAAAAAGTCTTTTCTGACTCCTTCTCAGGACCATCTTTTTCGGGTTGCAAGATTCAGACTGTGCCTTTGCTAGTATCCCTGCCTCCTCCCAAGGCCTTGACCCTCATCTCCCTCTTTCAAACTTGTCTTCCTCTGGCATCCATGACAGGCAGGGAGCTTCTGAGAGCTCTGGGTTTCATGGCATACACCATCCCTATGCTCCCTCTGGCCAAACTTCACATGAGAAAATTTCAGTGGTTCCTGAAGTCAGTTTGTTTAACATGCTCATCCCCTAAAATTTGTAGTTCCTCTTCTACCTTGTCTCAAGAAGAAACTCCACTGGTAGAGCCAACAGTTGTCCTGAAATCCATGGCTCCCTGTTCATGCCCCTCTTTCCCCTGAGGAGCTGTTCACAGATGCTACTGATGTGGGACGGGGAGCAGCTTTTGGCTCCCTAAAGGTGCAGGGTGTGTGGTCTCCTCTTCAACAGAAGGAGCACATCATTTTCAAAGAGATGAGAGGGCCTTCGGCTGGCTCTTCAGACTTTTATCCTCTTTTCTTCCCGGGACCTGTCAAGGAGTTTACAGACAACACTACAGTGATGTGGTATGTAAACAAACAGGGGGAATCAGATCTTATCTTTTGCCAGTTGGCACTTGCGGTACACAACCTTGTTGTCCAGTATCAAGCGACTCTTCAGACAGTTTACATTCCCTCAGGTCAAAATATTGCCGCAGACACCCTAAGCAGGTCTCTAACTCAGTCTCATGAATGAATGCTTCACAGGGATGTGTTTCTGGACATTGCCCACCAATGAGGTACTCCTCAAATAGACCCTATTTGCCTCCCCTCTGAATAGACAACTTCCTCTATTTTGTGCCAGAGTCGCAGGTCCTCTGGTGTGGAAGGTGGACGCCCTCTATTTTTCCTGGAAGGGGATGATTTTTTATGCTTTAACTCCCCTTCCCCTCATTCTAAAAGTCCTGTTCAAAATTCAACAGGATGCCCCCAAAATCTTGTTGGTGACTCCCTTTTGGCTGAGACAGCATCTGTTCCCTCTTCCCCATTTAGCCAAGGGCAATCATCACAAGTTACCTCAGAGGTGGACCTACAAAACACAAGACAAAAGATCTCTCATCCATCCCCACCTGTCCACTTTTCAACTGACATTGTGGGTGATGGGATTTTGATTCCACATAGACATCCATTTTCTGAAGAAGTGCTTAGGATCCTGCAGGAGGCCAGGAAACCCAATATTATCAAATCCTAGTAACAAAATGGAAGAGGTTTTCTGTTCATTGTCTTTCTCTTTACTTGGATCCACTTCTGTGGATGTTCTTTTGGATGTTGTTCTTGTTTCACTGTTGCAGTCGTTACATTTAGGTTATCTGCTTGCAGGTAGCCCTCAGTCGGCCTGATTAACAAAGTCTTGGGTCCTGCATCGATTGCTGTCCCTTCTTCCATGACGTCAGGTCGTCAGGGGTATAAAACATGCAGCCGATGCCATTATATCAGTCTTTCTTGCCGTGCGGTGCCTGAAGCAGAAGCAGTTCACAAGTGCCGGTTGGCAGACTCCTGAGATTTTCATTTTCGAATTTCAGAAGCGAAGTCTTCAACTAAAGCTAAGTACCCCGTTGGGGAAACTTTTTCTTGCTCCTTACCGATGTCGGTAAAGTTAATAATTGCATTACTTGTGGAAAGCAAATACCTCATAAAGATTTTCATTCGTACTGTATTCCTTGCCTAGGCCCTGACCACGACGTACCTTGCTGTCGGTTTTGTGCTTTATTTAATTAGCGCACTATCCGTCATCTGTATATTTTCGCCTCTAAATATTTAGGTTCTCTGTTTAATTATCCAGAAATGTTGTTGGTTAGCCATCCAATTTCCGGGATTCCGAAAAAACGCAAAGATAAAGACAGAGACAGGCCGCCAAGGTCCAAAACTGCCGATGACGCTTCTCCTAAGCCAGTCGCCATTACTCAGTGAGGTGCTTTTGCAGCCCCTGATACCCGCTACTTCTGATTCGCAGGCCTCTGAGACCCATTCAGAGTCCGGTATGCTGCGAGATGCTTCAACTATGGAATCCACGGATGGCTCTACCTTGGATGGGTCCAGAGCCACTGAGCAGACACCGGCTTCCGAGGGTGTATTCAGGTCTACGGACTTTCATATTAAACAGATGCCGCCTTCTTTACTTAGGCCTTAATCACGTTCCATGCTTAAAAAAACAACGCCCAGGTCACATGCTCAGGCCGCTATGCCCAAAAAACAAATGATAAGAATGGCTGAAGATCTAATAACTCTAATCAGGGGTAGCTAACCCCGTAGCCAACCCCCCCCTTCTAAGAGGCCTATGACTGAAGTTGATTATGAATCTTCTGATCAGGATTCTGTTTTTTTTCTGATTCTTCTGATGATTTGGATTTGCCCTTATCTACTTATGAAGATTGTGATGCAGAGGACTCCATTCCCTCTGCTTCCCCTCCTGAGGATTTTTCTTTTGGGGAAACCTTACATACTCTAAGAGAGCATTTCCACTGGGAAAGCCAGGATTTTTCAGATTCAAAAAAGAGGCTTAGGGATTTCCTTCTCCTACCTCAGCATAGGCCTTTAGCTATTCCTGTTGTACTAGACATTGTTGAGGATGCTTTTTCGGAATCTAGTTTGGCCCCTGATTCCCTGCCTCCTGCTCCCAGAAAACCTGACAGATACTACAGAGTCCCTGAGTCCCACAAGTTCCTTTTTAAAAAATTGCAGATCCAGAGACCATTTCACAGGGGCCTAAGGGCATTAAGGCTTCTACTGCTAAAAATTCTACCCCTTCTGATAGAGACTCCAAGCACTTCAACTGACTGACCCTTTGGGGGGAAGATTGCTCTTCATGCAAAGAATTAGGAACTCATTACTCAGGACAAATTGGTTTTTATATGTAGTGTGCCAGGGATGCAGATTTCACTTCCACACGTTGCCAACACCAAGCGGGTGGCTGGACCTACCCCCAAATCAGTGGGCAGAGGCCCAAAAACAAGTACTTTCTCTCTTAAGCATGGGGGCTATTCAGCTGGTACCAGAGTTTCCAGAATTCAAGATGCTGACTCTTCACCAATTATTTCCTATGCTAGGCAAAGATGACTGGTTGGCAACACTATATTTAAAAGAAGCATACCTGCACATCCCAGTCAGGCAATCTTGCAGAAGATACCTACGCTTCAAAGCAGGCTACATGCACTATCAGTTCGCTGCACTGCCGTTTGGCTTATCTACTGCACCCAGGGTATTCACAAAGGGCCTAGTTCCAGTTACTGCATTTTGCAAGCAAGGAAATGTTCAAATAAACCCATACCTTGACGATTGTCTAATTCAGGCAGAAAGCCAGGGCATACTTTTTTGTACAAAGGGTTCTAACTTGTCTGGGGTACACCATAAACGAAAAGAAATCACACCTGGTACCCTGTCAACAAATTATATTCCTGGGAGAAAGCTTGAATAGAACTTCCCAGATGGTGTACCTCACGCCAGGGAAACAAATTCATTTGACAACCTACTTCAAACAAGTGTCCACAAAAACCCTGCTATCTGCAAGACAAATACTGCAAGCCTTGGGGTTCATGGCCTCCTGCATTCTTCTAATTCCATGTGCAAGACTGCATATGAGGAAACTACAGTGGTATCTAAAAAGCCTATAGTGTCAACATTCTCAAGACCTAGAAAGAACAATTCCTATCGTACCTTGCCTATGCCTAGAGTTCCTTTGGTGGGCAGAGTCCTGCCACCAAAACAAGGGACTACCTTTCACACCACCCCCTGCTGCCCAAACCCTAACAACAGATGCATCAGACTATGCATGGGGGGCTCACCTGGCTGGGAAGTGCATTCAGGGCAAATGGAGCCCAAGTCAAATGCACCTGCATATCAATCAAAAAGAAATGTTAGCTGTACAGAATGCTCTGACAGCCTTCAAGCACCACATTCTTCCAGGACAACTAATGGTAAAGACAGGCAACACCACTGTTATGTGGTACATAAGCAGGGGGGTAAACATTCTTATCCCATCTGCAAACTAGCCATGGCATTGTAGAATACAGCCTTGAGCTACCAAGTGCACCTACAAGCTCGATTCCTGCCAGGAAAATTAAATACACTGGCAGACGGACTAAGCAGAAACCTCATGGATCCAAAAGAGTGGAAACTGGAACCAAGGATTTTCAACATGTTGACAAGCAAATGGCGGCACCCAGATATAGACCTAATTGCCTCTCCCCAGAACTACCATTTGGGTGAATTTTGCACAAGGACTCCCCACAAACAAGCCTGGAAAGTGGATGCTCTGTCCTTCAGCTGGAAAAACCTCTCAGTCTATGCCTTCCCCCCTTTGCCTCTGCTCTCCAAAGTACTGCTAAAAATCAAACAGGACAAACCAAGGATGATTTTGATTACTCCAGACTGGCCGCGCCAACACTGGTTACCCCCTCCTGGGCAGTGTGTCACGGTTATCTCCATGGCACCTGCCTTAGACTCCTTCCCTGCTGTCTCAGCAGGAGAACCAGATTCTGCACCCTCAGCTTTCTAACACTGAAACTTGCAGCCTGGCTAATTACTTAATCTCTCCTTTACCATCCCTCAGCAAACTTGTAATGGATATCATTTTAGAGGCAAGGAGGCCTAGTACTAGAAAATCTTATGCTGAAAAATGGAAAAGATTCTGTGCCTGGAACCAATCTCCAGGGATGAGCACAGCACCACCCACTTTACCTCAGATTTTACAATACTTAACTGAGATGCTTCACAAGAGCCTGTCTTTTTCCTCCATTAAAATCCACGCCTCAGCCATTTCATCTCATTATAACACAGAACCTCCCCTCTTCTCTCATCCACTGCTCAAGCAGTTCCTCAGAGCGGCCAAAAATGTGTGACCACCCAGGGGAGCTCCAACCCCAGCCTGGGACCTTAACTTTGTCTTGGAGAAACTCATTCTACCTCCTTTCGAGCCAGCTGCTACTGCAAACTTAAAATTTCTTTATTGGAAAACAGCTTTCCTTTTAGCAGTCACTTCAGCTAGAAGGGTATCTGCATTATAGGCCCTTATGGCAGTGGAGCGTTTCATCATCTTTCATGCGGATAGGGTGTCCCTCAGAACCAATCTATTCTTCATGCCCAAGGTGGTATCCAGTGTGGCTCTTAATCAGTCCATTCATTTGCCAACCTTCTTTCCCAATCCACAGTATAAAGGGGGACGGATACTGCATTCCTTAGATGTGCACATACAACTTAGATTCTACTTGGACAGGACTAAACCTCAAAGGAAATCTGAACAACTGCTGGTGGCATTTGCTGCAGGGGCAGAGGGGAAGGCTATTTCAAAGCAAACCACATCTAAATGGATAAGCCATTGCATTAATTCCTGCTATAAGTACCATGGAAAACCTATCCCCCTTGGGGATCAGACCTCACTCCACCAGGGCTGCATCTACCTCTACAGCCTTTCTCAGAGATGTCCCTACCAGGGACATCCTAGAAGGTGCTACCTGAGTTCTGTACATATTTTCACCAAGCATTATCATTTGCCAATTTTCTCGAAATCCAGAGCTGGCTTTGCCACTGCAGTCTTGCAGGGCCTTATAGCTGGCCCTAATGCTATCTAAATTCCTTCTCCCAACCATAGCTTTGGGAATCTACCCAAATGTAATGACTGCAACAGTGAAACATGAAGAACATAGTACAGTTGTGTGCACTTACCATAAATGTAGATGTTCGAGTGTATTCACTGTTGCAGTCCTGGTTACTCTCTCTCCAGCCCCCTAACTTTTTTGGCTATACCTCTACTTTCCTTTACTATGCTTAAAAGCCTTTTTGGTGTGTATGCTTTTTTGTTGGAGGTATATCTTTGTACTTTTATATTTAATTGCTTCCCATTAGGGGGGCACCTGACATCTGGGGCAAGAAAAACTGATGTAATGGCATCAGCTGCATGTTTTATACCCCTGACATCATGGAAGAAGGGACAGCAACAGACGCAGGACCCAAGACTTAGTTAATCAGGCCGACTGAGGGCTTACCTGCAAGCAGATAACTCAAATGTAATGTCTGCAACAGTGAATACACTTGAACATCTACATTTATGGCAAGTGTACACAACTGTACTATCTCTTTTATCTGTGTGAATTGCTCAATACTGGGTTGGCTTATTCTTCTGTTAAGACTCACTTATCAGCTATCTCTGCTTGTCTGCCTTTATCTCCTCGTTTAGCTTCTAGTTTTGAAGCTAAACAATTCCTTAAAGGCATCCTTCGTGTTAGGCCTCCCAGGAAGCCTTTTCCTCCTCCCGGGGATCTTAATTTTATTTTGGAGAAATTTTCTGGCTCCTTTTGAGCCTGCAGCTACAGCTTCCTTGCAACATTGCTCTTGGAAGACTGTTCTTTTGTTAGCCCTTACTTCTGCCAGATGGGTGTCTGAGCTTTAAGCTCATATGGCTTGTCCTCCTCTTTTGTTTGGTGTTTCATAAGGACAAGGTGTCCTTGCGTACTAATCCTTCTTTTATGCCCCAAGGTGGTGAATGAGTTGTCCCTTAATCAGTCTATTCATTTTCCCTTCTCCACAGTCTGCCAGTGAGAAGGTGCCGCATGCGATGGATGTGCATAGACGACTCAGATTTTATTTGGATAAGGCTAAGACTATTGAGAAATCTGATCAGCTCTTTGTTTCCTTTCATCCCGGGTCCTTGGGATTAACTGTATCCAAGCAGACTATTTCTTCTTGGATCTCAAAAGCTATTTCTTTTTGTTATTCTCTTCATGGTAAGAGCCTTCCTTATTCTGTTAAGGCTCATTCTACTAGGGCTTTCTGCTGCTTCTGGTGCTTTTTTCAAGGGTTTGGATATTAGCTCTGTTCTTCAGGCAAGCTACCTGGACTTCTGCACATACATTTATAAACCACTACAGGTTGAATGGAATCTCCAGAGCTAGAGCTGGTTTTGCAAGGGTCATCCTTCATGGCTTCCTAATGGGCTCTGCTAGTCCTTCTTCCCAAGTTACTACCAGAGTGTTGACATTCTCCCTAATGTTATGAATACTGCAACAGTGAAATGGAAGGGACAGTACAGTTGTGTAAAATCTTATCATAATGGTAGAGGCCCCTCTCTTCATTGTTGCAGTATTCACTCCCTCCCACCTCCCCCTGGTCCATTTGTCTTCTGGATGTACTGGTCATCTCTTGGTTTTCCTTGGACTACCGTTCCTACTGGAGCTTTCAGTTCTGTGGATGGTAAATCCAGACGTCACCTTTATGCCCTACACTGCGCGAGAAGCATATGTGTGACATATGGCGTACCTTAAAGCAACCCAAGGCTTTGGTATACTGGCCAGACGTGTAGCTGCCCTAGACGGATCCTAATCTTATGAATACTGCAGCAGTGAAGAGAACAACATGTGCCTTTATGGTAAGATTTTACACCACTGTTCATTGTACTTACATAATAGTAATGGTAATATCCATTTGTTAACAAAGTTGGCCCACTGGACACAGTCCTTTTTTAGGAGTGACTTGCTCAAGCCCACACAGTAGGCAAATGAAGGCTGAGGGACTTGAATCCTGTACCACAGGAACTGCAGCTCACAGCTTTAACCCTCTGTGCAACTGATACAGTGCACCTGAATATGCATACATATTTACGTTTGTTAACAGGGATAGTTCAACTGGGAAATATTTTCACAGAAATTATGGGGAGTTAAACTTCAAAACATAGAATAGTGGCAATACTTCTACTTTTGCTGATAATAATTACAATAAAAATAAGAGTAATGCAGTAAAAATTAGTAATTAAGATACAGCAATCAAATATCAGGTATTACATAGTTTTAACAAATGGCTCTCTATGGTAACTGCAAGACCTGATTTTGAGTCCCAATACTTTTGAAAAGTAAACTGCAATTCCAAGAGGCAACCGTGAATCCAGAAACACTGCTATAACTTGAGAATTTTATACATAAGGATTTCACCCTCCTGCACCCCCATTCTGGAGGCCTGTGCCTCCCACACTCTTTTCTACACGTATATACTAGCTATGAGATTACTACACCATAGAAATAGTTTGTATACTACAAAATACCACAGTCAATACTCTTTTTATATTCCCCCTTTTCTTTTTCAGCTATTTCAAGGATTGCAGATATGAACCTCAGAATTACAGTGGGCACATGTGAAGAATAAACAGTTGAGGAAACCAAAAATGAAGGGAGACAAAGACCCAAAGTCAGAGACATTTTTTAAATGTTGTTATTAATTTAAAATGAGTAAACTGATTTTGCATTAGCATGTATTTTCTGAAGGATATAGTTTGAAGTTCAAATGGCTGAAATTATTTAGTTACTCCAGTCCTCATTGATGTGCCAGAAACTGAATTTATGAGGAACATATCAAAAGTATGAGGCAGTAGCATGGACTTTCTTTTACATTCTGGACAGCCAAGAGGATTGTTAAGAAAGGACAGAAGGTGGCAGCTAGAAAGTACATTTTCAGTGGGTTAAGTAAGTGTGCTTTGGTTGCATTTTACAACTAAACTTAAATTTTGCACTTTTGAGATTAAATTACTTTTATTCTGCATTCACAAATGAAAACAATGAATATGTATTTATTTTATTAATGGAGATCTATAGGATTGTCTTAAAGAATGTTTCAACATTTCATTGAATATAGCTCCAGTTTACATTACACTGGAAGGAGCATTTTGTTTAGTAGTTTGCAAAATTACGTTGTATAGATATAAATGGTGAAATTCAAGCCACTTTGTTTGACACTGGAATAGGCAATGGTGAGATCTTCTGTGGTGACTGGAGGACGTGCTAATATGTTGTAAACCTCATCCATTGTGTGATTTTTGGGATACTGGCATGCCAGTTAGTTAATCCACTAGCTAGTGCTGAGAAGTTGATGGCCCCTGTCAATAGTGGTGGCATTTGTTCATAGGGAGCCATGCATTTTTTTATTTGGTTAAGCTGGTTCATTTAATTAATTTAGTTTATTTCGATTTAATATATTGATAGAATATGTTGATGCAAACTTTGTAGCACTCTCTAGCCACCGTTCCCAAAAATAATGTAGCATAACCAAGATAAAATAATCCCCAGCTAATCTTGGGGTCCTTCCCAGTAGTTTGTTAGTCCCCTCAACCGTGCACAAAGTGAATCATGAAACAAAATGGATAACTCTGTATCCTCTTTTTGGGGGTGGGAGTAGTGAGGTCAAGTGGAAGTGCCTGACAACATGGAGGGTTTATAAGGATGACCGGTAGTAGACTGATATTTGAATTCATTAACTGGGTGAGTGGGCTGAACCACTTAAGACCTTTTCAGCCATTATCCAGGAGAAAGGAATGTAGAGACGCATGTTAAGAGTTGTAACTAGGGGCTTCATTTTGGGGATTTTTTTCAGTCATGCTGACTTATTTGGGGAGTGATGGATAGATTGTTACAAAACTTGCATCAATACATTCTGAAGATGAAAAAAAGAGAAAACTGAGAAGTGTCAGCTTCTTCATACTGGTCAGGCTAGTGTTGTCATTCTTCTTCTTCTACTCCTTGGAGTCCTTTCCAGGTGTTGGCTGGTTCCCTCATCCATGCACAAATCATGAAAACAACTGGATAACTCTATCATTTTATGGGGGGAATGGCAGTGCCTGACAACATGGAAGCTTTATAGTGATGACAGGTAGTGGTCCGGGGGTTATGAATGGCTATGAATAGGGTGGCTTTGCTGCTGGCTGCTGCTAATCTGGGTAGAACATGGTGGGGCGGAGCTTACTACTACTACGGAGGAGAAGTAGATAAAAACTGATTATGGTACAGAAACTTTTCACTATTGTTTGCTTTACATCTGACATTTCCACTAATCACTGCTTTTTGCTTCCAGTAAACCAGTTCCTTGTTTGCACTGGTGTTTTGGTTTCTACCCTCCTACTGTAAAATTTTGTTACCAGAGAGGACGTTAACCAGCCCACTGTTTTGCATAAAATAAGACCGGGTTTTAAGTGCTACAGCAAGTCAGATAAATGTGTAATTTTACCCTGGGGAGGTTTGCAAATCCCTGGTTCTTTTATAGGTCAGGACTTGTTCAAAAGGTCTGCTGCTTATGTTATCCTTCAGAGATTGGCACCACTTTATTTTCTAAGTAAGATGGCATAGCGGATAAACCAGTTAATTCACTAAGACACCAAACACTAACAACTTGTGGCAGCTGTGGAGGTGCATTGTTCAGAATCCTATAACAATACAATAAGATATATTACAAAGTGTTTTTAATATTTTGATCACCCACTAACAGATTGACAATCAGCTGATAGAGGTACCTCTTCTGTAAACTTATATCTCCCCTCTTCACGGGGCCATGGCTGCCAGAACAGTTACAATCTTTGGAGGAGGAGGGGAAGAGATCATGGCAACCTGATGCAGCATCATCCATTCCTGCAGTGGGGGGTTCTTTGATATGCTCTGCTATTTTCCAAGAGAGGAAGGTATACAGGTTCATGAGATGCACATGATGTGCTGCCTACCCACACTTCCTGGCACATGTATATTTGAAATAGTGTATTGATCCACTGCATACCCTACATAGTGGTACAGTGCCAGAAAAGGAGGTGTGATGCCTTTCGAAAGTAGGCAATTCTGACAGCCTTTCGAGCCTGTCCAATACTGGATGGCCTCATAGTTTTCTAAGTTGTTTTTTGTTCCTGATTTATCAGTGCCATAAACATATACTGTCTTTTTATGCCAAGTAACTGAATAGACACATTGCAAAGTTTGCATAATATTTCCCTTCCATTAGTGCGAGTTTGGCTTCTTTATTTAGGAGGCTGGATATAGTGTAATGTGTATTGAGGGTTCTGGCAGTTTCTTTTTCAGGAGGTTTTGTGTATGACCAATAGACAGAAACACACATTGAACCAAACCTCTAAGTATTTGAGCTGTTTGTGGAGTTTTACTTCTGAGGGTCCTTAATGGTTGTGGATTCATGAGTACTGCTTTGCAATCTGAATGTAAAGCTGAGAGAACACCTGGTCTTGTGTCTTATTTCCTTATTTTATTTTGACATACCAAATGTCATATGGTGTTGTCAGTAATTGCTCATTAATCATTTTATTTTGTTTTGAGAAGTGGTGCAGCTACAGCCTTCAGGAACCCCCCCCCCCCCCCCGTCTCTCTCTCTCTCATCAGAGTAGTTTGCATAGTAAGTGGAAACTGTGGATTCAGAAATTCAGTTCATTTCTGACTGGAGGTTGCATATCTGAGAAGCCCACTACATTTTTGCAGGTTGCTAGGGAAATAGCCCTGACACACGAGACTTGAGAGAGAGGGAATATTACTGCTTTGAAGTAGAGGCTTAGTTACTGTCAGCTGTCTATGTATCCTCCTTGCACTCTTCACAAAGGTGCAAGGATCCATGGAGACTATAAATGCTTATGTTAGTTATCAAGTTAAACAGTTAAGCCAAAGTTTATGAATTTGTTAAGTTTCACCAGGTCATTAATTTAAGACAGACTGTGTAGTTTCAGAAATCATTAAATGAAATGCCGATGTACAATTAAATTAATTTATATATATATATATATATATGTGTGTGTGTGTGTGAGATTACACCATCACTGTTACAAGTTGACAGAGAACTTGAATCTGTGTAAAACTGCATGTGCGCTAAAAGAAATAATAAAAAAAAAAAAAGTTGAGAGGCATGTGAAATATAAAAACTTGAGAAAGGACAATTGATAGGTTCTACAAGAAGAAGCATTGCTATGACTTGATAAAATACATCTTGTAGGTAATCAGTTGTCTGAAGCTGTAGAAACCAAAATTGTTTTGCTAAAGTGTGTAAACAAGCTCTAAGCTAGAAAATGCATATAACAAACTCTTGAAAGTTGATTGTTTTGATTGTGACTGCACAAGAAAGTGACACAGAATATGTAACAAGGGTCAGTTTGAAATCTCTGAAGAGAAATATGAATCACTAAAATTCAGTATTTAGACTTAAAAGGTGAAGTGTATTGTAATGAATTGTCTACTCATACATTGCAAACAGAATCTGAAAGAGTGCAAACTCAAGCTGTCTGTAAAATATTTACTTATGGTCATCTTGTAAAACCATTGGGTAAAAAGTATGTACTTGTGAATGTAAGAATAAAAATGCAACAGTCATTTTTAGGTAGTCGAAAGAGTATCTTCCATACTGAGTCATTTAACTTGTCAGATTTAATACAGTAAAAAGATTTCATAATGTGAATCTGCATAATGATGATTTTTTTCATGGGATGAACTTTTTTAACAAGCTGGAGATATTTGCTTGGGATTCATCATTTCCACATAGATTATGTGGTGTTGGCATTAGTGAATGCCTTAATGAATGTTCCAATAGTTTGGAGGAGCAGAATCAAAAAGGAGTTGAGCAAGGCAGAATGAATGGGTGTGGTAATGAAAAAAAGCTCAACACTATGAGAATAGGCTGGTTGATGTTGTAAGCCAGCTAAAATTCATGTATTTGATTAGATCTGAAAGTTCTTGCAGGGCAGAAACAGCTTAAACCCACTGAATGAATTGGTGGTATAGTTGCTGTTGCAAAGCCAGGGGAATTCAAGCTTCCATATGCTTTTAAATGTTAATAAAGATGTAAAGACTGGTCATTTTTCACTCTGTACTGCTTAGATGATTGCTGCCATGTCAGGTGTGAAGTATTTCTCTGTTTGATGCTAACCAGGTATTTTGGCAAATTAAGCTTGATTGGAAAAGTTCCAAACTGTATAATTTAGTCTGTGGAACGATGCACATTTCTTATGGTAGCTTGTCAGCACATGAAGTGTTTCAGAGAAATGTTGAACTAATGATCAAAGAACTTGCATATATTAATATTATTGACATACTGGTATCGGGTACAACCAAAGAAAGCCATGACAAATGGCTTGTTTTGCTACTGAACAAATTAGAACAGTACAGTCTCAAACTGAACAAGAGAGAGTAAAGTCAGAGTTATAGAGTTCAGATGTTCTGATTCATTTTAGCTTTGAAAGGCATGAAATGAAATGACAAACAAGTACTATCCATGTTTTCTCCAAAGAGGGTAAATGATCAAGAAATTAGTTCATAGGGGTTTACTAGGCTAATGACCACAAGGGCCTTTTTAAGCCTAGCCATGCATCCCAAGTCTCTGACAAGTTCTGACACCCTTGATAAGTGTAAACAGGGGCTTGGGTGATTAACCATTTACATGAAGGGGCCTGGGAGATGAACCATTTACAGGCTGCTTGTGTCCGTTAGAGGGGTCCCTATTAGATGGATAAAAAGGCTAAAGATCGAACGGCCTAGTGATCGAAAATGCTGTTCTTCAAAATAAGTATTGTGGGGAGCTGCACCCCTCCACTACTAATTATATATACCAACTCCGAGATCACACTACAGTGAGGAAAGGACAAAATTGTCCAATCTTCACTGTATCGAAATCTCACGATACCGATTCCGAAGAATGACATTTTCGATTTCTAAGCAGTTCGATTGTTAGCCTTTTTGTCTTAGAGACATATATGCAAAACCAGGAATGAATTTCCTGCTCCCCATCTAGTTGTCCAAGTTACACCTGAATTAAGTTAGGGAGGAATTCTTCACATGGATGGGGAGAAAGTTCCAGAGAATGGGTAGTCTCTGGGATACATACCTGTCTCTCCAGTAGGTCCTATTTATATCACAGGCAAGGTTTAAAACTTTAGAATAGGTAATTTTGGTGCTGGTTGTTTTGCAGATATTAAGGAGGTGTGTCAAAGTGGGGTCTGACAGTGCCTTATATGCCAGGCATAGTTCTCTCCTCAAACAGCCTGTAGGAGACAGAATATGGGGAACCTTGTGGCGGTCTGCACAGGACATGTTACTCCCTGTATTCTTTTAGTGGGGAACCTATGAGGGCATTCCTATTGTAGGATATGCCTGGTTAGGTACTTACCAAAGGGGACACTTTATTCAATGATAGGTCTGATGAATGCCAAATACAGTGAAACAACTTCCTTGGACCTAGATGCTATACCTTTATTTATAAGTTGCACAACATAGAATGATTTCCTCATTACTGTAGACATGTGATGGTCAAAGGCTAGATTGTGTGTGCCCTTGATTACAGGGTTATAGTTACCAGGGGTGAATGACTTCACGAAAGATACTGTTATTTATTTATTGGCATTTTTGTTTTATTCCATGATTCTGATACCAGTTATTTGTCTGTGTTAGCCCCTCCTGGAGAACATTTGTGTCGCTGGGGAATTCAGTGACGGCTCCTAATTTGCAGTCATCTGCAAATTTAGTCAGTCAGAGGCCATTGACATTGGCCATGACTTTAGGGAAGTAAATGCCAAAAAGGAGTCGTCCCAGGACCGGTCTCTGAGGGACTCCACCTGTGACCACCTTTTTGTAGAGGTAGACTCCCCAATTCTAACTTCTTGAGTCCTGTGAGCCAGGTGTTTGTCCACTGGGTGGTGTAAGGGTTTGTACCTAACCTCTTGAGTTTGTCAGTGCTGCTTGAGTGGGGTATTGTTAAATATCTTGGCCAGGTCACTTTAGGCAGTGTGAGCCATTTTACCCTCATCCATTGCTTTCGTGACCTTCTCAAAGAAATCCACCGGGTTAAGTTGGAATGACCTGTCTTTGACAAAAACCAAATTGGGTTGGGTCAGGTGTCTAAAGGTTTCCTATGTCATTATTGATAATTTCCATGATTCTTTCCATGGCTTTGTATTTAAGACTAGTGAGGCATATGGGTCTGTAGTTTCCCAGGTCAGTAGATGGCCCACTTTTGTGCGAAGAGATGATTGTTGCTGTTCTCCATTCACAAGTCATGAAGCCTGTTGAGAGGCTACATTTAAATACAAATTCCAGAGGGTTAGTCTTCATAATATTTAGAAGGCATCATGGGATATTGTCTGGGTCCTTTGATGCAGTGTTCTTGACCTTAGAGAGAGCATTAAGGACCTGTTCCGTAATGTTAGCAGGGTAGTTATATTTGATGGTGTGTCCTGAGGGAAGGTTGAGTGGGAGAGAAGGGTAAAGTTGTTTAATTGCTTAATTTGTTGGCCATTAGGTTTGCTGTATCATCTGTCTCAGTATAGGTGGCTCCATTAACAGTGAGCTCTCTACACAATTGTGTACTGACTTTGAGATTGCAGCCATTGGTATGCCACAGTGCCTGTTAGCATTTATTCTGAATATGTCAGAAATAAATGTTCTACTGAGAAGATTACTGGAACAAACAAGGTTTGGAGTTATACTGGCACACACCGATCAAGAAAAAAGAAAAATTGAATTGCTTTAAGACTCAGAGCTCTAGCTAAGGTAATTGGCAGCCCTGATACAGCTCCCATCTGGCATTCCTCCCTCCTCAACCACAAAAATAAGTCCTGTAGAGTTGAGGGCTAAAATCAGTCTTGCTAGGCGAAAAGCTAAGCTACTATGTTTGCCTTTACCACACTTAACAGACACATGCATACAAAGTATGACGGGTACTTGCTGTCAGTATTGTGTTGTAGTTGCCAATTGGTCCATGACTTGCAAGTCAGTAAGAAGTACTGAAAAACCTACTGCTTGCAGACTTTGCAGTTCAGAGACAAATTGGTAACTGTTGTATGCTGATTGGCTTGTGTAAGGGTTCTCGATCACTAAGCACCCATGACTGCAATCAAAACTGCTTCAGTGATTGTGTACACAGCTTGCAAGGACTGATTGGCAACTGTTCTATAGTACCAGTTGCACCTTCTTACAGCTTGTGCCTGGAGTAGCCACCACATCCATCCCACCCTTGTTATGACTGTGCATTTAGTGAAAGAAGTTACCAACCTAAAGTATTTTGACACAAGTAAGCCTGTCACAAACCTGCAGAAGTAGTCAAAATGGAACTGCTGCAGCAAATTTCCAAGAAAATAAACTGGTGTTTATGGCTGAAGAGTCTTTAGTGAACATCAGAAAAGTATGCTCAGATATTGTGTTCTTAGCCACAGTGTAGTTCTGTGACTATATAACAGAAAAGTGCTATAGGAGTATGACCCCAAGGCAATGCAAAGTGTATATCTGAAGTTGTAAATCTTTATTCATACTTTACATATAGGACCTCTGTTCCATCTTTGGAACTGAAACTGCCGTTTCTCAACTCGTGCAAGCCAAAAACCTCTCAGCTAAGAACCTACCCACAATGCCCCTCTCCTAGATACTCCAGATCTCGTTTGCCTCGCTCCTTGTCAGACGTGTTTAGCCATCTCTATCAAGCTAAGTAGTAATTTGTTGTTTTTATGACAGTTTTTCTTCTGAATTTCAAAAATGTTAGTCAACTTAGTCTTTTTTCACTGTCGCCTATAACCTAGGCCTAATCGAAAAAACGCTGAAAAACTAACCCTCCACGACAAGAAGCAGCAAGCAGACCAGGAACAACCACCAAGGGGTACGGCAGCCAACCTCACAATAAGATACAACGGAGCTCGACTAGAGCTGTGTAAACACCATCTCCAGGAAAAAAGAAACTGCACAGGAAAATAAGCCTTTAATAAATGCCACATATATCTCCACGTTTTCGTTGACAAAGCAACTTCATCAGATGAAAGTCAAACAGCATTCCCCTGTATATATACACATATTGATTGAATAATTGATTAATTACTTATATAAATCAAGCACTCTTAAAGCAGTAACAAAGTTAACAAATAAAATTGAAAATAAAACACCAATCTACTAAATATTATGGGTAACGATTCCAGAAACACAGACCCACAATTACATTAAATCATAAAATTGATAAAATACAAAACAACTTCCATGTTACAAAATATATATTATAACCTTTAGCC
Organism: Protopterus annectens; assembly: GCF_019279795.1. Taxonomy (NCBI): domain Eukaryota; kingdom Metazoa; phylum Chordata; order Ceratodontiformes; family Protopteridae; genus Protopterus; species Protopterus annectens. The sequence goes on from NC_056747.1 coordinate 331,845,338, forward strand.
AGTTTTAAATATATTTAGGATAAAAAGTTGTATATATATATATATATATATATATATATATATATATATATATATATATATATACATGTTCAAAGGTCCAAGAAATATGAATATCCACTAGCCTTTAAACATTACAATTGATCTGCCTTGAGTTTTAAATAAGGCATAATGGAAATGGAATCGTTCAAGCCCGGAGGTTTGTTGGATTCCAAAAGAATCTGCCAGCACGTTTCCCTATGGGACAATCGTGCTGCCCAATGTCCACCTCTAATGCATCTAGGGACTGCTTCCAGGACGAAAAACATAAAAACTGCAGATTCACAAACAACTGTATGCCTGTAAAGTGCGTTCGTGTTACATTGTTTCTGAACATCATAACAATGTTCATAGATACGTCTTCTAAGCTGCCTTTCGGTCTTGCCAACGTAAAACGCTTGGCAACACCGGCAAACAGCCAAGTAGACTATACCAGTTGAGTTGCAATTGTAATAATGATAGGAACAAATTTTCCTGTTCCTGCTTTCCAAATAAACATATTCCTGATTGATGACGTGTTTACACTGGGAACAACGTCCACAGCGAAATGTACCTTTCCTATGATGGTCAGAGGGTCCTTGACTGTTGTGTTCCAAGATCCTCTTAATATTAAAACCCCTTTTATATACAAATTTACATGTTATATCTTTGAAATTACTCAAGTCTGTAAAATCCTGAAAACCTAGGCCTATTTTCTACCCTTTTTTTTTTTGGTAATTTAAAATTTTGCCTTTTTTAACTGTCCCTCTCTCCTGTATTTGACCGGCTTCCTTTACTGGTGGTATTCCTTAAAAATTTTTTCTACAGGATAGTATTGTTTCTTTTACCATGTCAGACAAAGTTAAATTGGGTTTTAAACAGTGTGACAAGTGTGGACGTAAGATGCCTAACTCAGATACACATGTCTGTTAAGTCTACGGTTTGGGCATGGATCATTTGAAAGCTGATTGTGACATTTGTGCTGGTTTTTCTAATCAGACACTAGCAGAACGTAACAATAAACTTATTTTAAAAGGTTTACTCAAGATACCTTTCTCGGGGGCTCTATCTGGGTCTGGGTTCTCACCCCCTCCTAAGATCAAAAAATATAAGGAAAAATGGAGTCACTCAGTCCCTGCATCTCCGTCAGTTAGGGAATCGAGTCCGTCCTGTGTTTCACCAGCGCCCTCAGCGCAGACCTCTTTGGCACCAGGATCTGTGTCCTCTCCCTCGGTGCTGACCCATGGTATTCACTCCTATCTCGGTTCCAAACACAGCACCACTGACTTTGTTGCCGCCTTTGGCTCCTACATCAGCTCCGATGACTGTTCATGCCTCTGCTCCATCCCGGTCCACGGTGCCGACAGCCTCCTTGGCTCCATGGGCTCCGATGACTGCACATGTCTTGGCACCATCCCTGTCCATGGTGCCGACAGTTTCTTTGGCTGCACTGGCTCCAAAACCTGATTTCATGCCAAGAACTAGATATTCTCCTACTTACGATCCTTTCTTGGGGCAGAGGTTTAGTCCCTTTCTAGAAAGACCTGATTCCCCATCTGCAGCCTCTTTTAGATCCACTAGGAGTATTTCTGAACTAGACCTAGCGTGGGTAGTGGACCAGCTTCTGGTAGCTAGGGGATTGCCCATTCCAGCTAAACCTCCTGTCCCCCCTGGTTGGGAATCTTCTATCTCATCTTCCCCTGCTTATCCCCCCCAACTCCCGCTTCGGTACATACTGTCTCGGCTCCGACAGTAGTGCCTTCCCTGTCAGCACCCATCACCCTTGCAGCATCGGCTACGATGGAGCCATTGCTTTCTCGGAGCGGTGCTTTGACTGTACAAACCTTGGTACCTAATCCGACACCTATTTTCTCGTTGGCACCATTTATGTCCATGGTTCCTACAGTTTCCAGTTCTCTCATCACCCCTCAACTGGAATTAGTCTCAGGTGCTCCTTCTGCAGAGGTGATGGTTAAGGCCCTTCACTCCGAAGGCTCACAACCAGACCCTAGGACACCAGTATCATAACCCCCTGTGAAGACAACCCCTTCTACAGAATCCTTTTCAGAAGATCCCACTGGAGAGCCACCCTGGAAGAAACAGTGCGAGAGGAAGCACCTTGACCCCCCCCCCCCCAGAGGAATCTATCACAGAAGACACTGATTGTGATGAAGGGGAAGGGTCCCCTCATTCTCTCCCAGATGACGTTTCATTCAGAGACATTCTCGAAATTCTCAAACAGCGGGGGGGAATGGAAGTTCTCTAACCCTTCTTCTGAGGAATCTGTGTTTCGGCAGGCATTCCATACCCAGTCATCTACTTCTGGGTGACCCCACCAGCAGATGATCTAGTTAAACTAATTGTGCAGCATACCTGGAAGGCCCTGGACAATGTAGAACCTGTCCCCGGAGGCTGGACAAAATTTTATCTACACCTGAAGACCAGCCCCACTGGTCCAAGCAGCTGACAGTTGACTCTGCGGTCATGGCAGCAGCCATCAAGAGGGAATTGGCAGAAGATAGTTTCACTGTTCATCCTCCAAATAGGGAATCCCGGTTCATGGACAGACTGGGCAAACGGACTTGTGCTTCAGCGACCTTAGCCATTCGGTCATTGACTTATCTGGCGCACTTTACTCCCTTCCAAAGAGACTTAATTTCTGAAATGGCTTCCTCTTTGGTGGGGATCCTGCCTGATGAGGTGCGTGACACTGTCGCCTCAGAGCTAGCTGCCCTTGAATCCATCTCAAACTTCTCGATACGTTTGATATCTCACACCGCCAAGGGGGCAGCCCGAGTGGCCACATCTGGTGTTGTCATGAGATGTAATGCTTGGATGCAGTTGTGTGATTTTGCAGACCCTTTTAAATCTTCCTTCGTTAATGTGCCTGTCGACGAATGTACACTTTTTGGTCCCAAGGTACGTGACACACTTGCACTTGGTGAGAAAGACGGAAAGACCTTGCCTGCTGTGAGCATACGTTTTCCAACCCCAGAGACCCTACTCCAGGAACCAGAAGGGGAGAAAGATATGGTTCAAGAAATCCCAATGATCCTTTCGTGACACTCGTGGTGAGCAATCCCCCCAGGACAGAGGGGGCTACTTGTATGAAAGACGTCCTTTTTGGGGTAGAGGGGGTCTGCATAACCAGGGAGCCAGAGATTCTTTCTCCGGCAGACCCTACCAGCTTTCCTGAGCAGCTGCCCAATTGCTTCCCTCTGGAAGCAGTTGGGGGTCGTTTCTCTTTGCATCTACTAGCCTGGTATCTTATTACTACTGATGTTTGGATGCAGAGAGTAATATCCAGAGGCTACCAAATACCCTTCGACCTAACTCCCAGACCTGGCAAATGAATCCTCGATGTACAACCCAATCAGAGGGGATTAGCAGCCTTAGAAATAGAAAAACTGCTAAGAAAAAGGGTCATCCAACCAGTCCCAGTAGACCAGACAGGATTTGGGTTTTACTCAAGGTTCTTCTTAGTGCCAGAAAAGACAGGGGACTGGAGACCAATCCTGGATCTCAGCCTACTCAACAAATTTAACAAACCTCAAAAATTCTGGATGGTCACAGTACAGTCCATTCTTCCCTTCCTAGGGAGAGACAATTGGATGTGTTCTATAGAACTACAGCATGCGTAATTACATATAAAGATGGATCAACGCTCCCAGAGGTTTCTCTGCTTCCAGCTGGGAGCCGGTCACTACCAGTTCAGGGCACTGCCATTCAGTCTCTCAATACCCCCCCCCCCCCGAGTGTTCAAATGTATGGCAGTTGTGGTAGCTCATCTTCAACTACAAGGATTCCAGGTGTTACCCTGTCTAGACGTCTGGCTCCTTACTGCTCTGACCAGGAATCTGCTAGTTCGCAGCTTTTCTTACACTCAAGATCTCGCTCTCTGCTTAGGGATTACACTCAACAAAGACAAATCTCAGATGTCTCCAACAAAGACAGTGGAGTTTAATAGAGCGGTCTTCAACACAACATCCTGCCAAGCTTCTCTCCCCCCTCACAGGCTTTTGAAAATAAGACATCAAATTCAAGTTCTTCTGCCTCAGACGTTTGTACCAGTCCGTCTTGTACTGCAACTTTTGGGCTTCATGGCAGCTGCCATTACTTTGGTACCACTGGCGAGACTGCACATGAGAATCCTGCAGTGGCTCCTCTCCGCACAATGGTCATTGTTAACCCACCCACTCAACCACATGATACGCCTTACGAGCTGTTGAAAGGAGGAAATGCTATGGTGGATGGAACCACAAAAGAATCTTTGGTGTCAACCGTTCTGTCTTCCCCAACCCACGGCCACAGTGACCACGGACTCTTCTCTTTTCGGGTGTGGGGGGGGCATTTCCAGGGAAAGACTGTCCAAGGCACCTGGACCCCCCTCGAGGCCAACTTGCACATAAATGTCCTGGAACTGAGGGCAGTTCTCTTAGCGTTGCAAGCTTTCCATGCATCCCTGCCTTCGGGGACATGTCAGTTGTCTGGTATATCAACAAGCAAGGCAGAACCAGATCTTACCCCCTGTGTCAGGAAGCCATGAGGATTTGGCGCTGGGCAATAGCTTCCAATTGCTTTCTTATAGCAACACACATTCCCGGGAGCTCCAACCTTATTGCGGACAGTCTGAGCAGGAACATCCTGATGCCTCACGAATGGTCCCTCAATCCTGTAATAACAGCTCGGATCTTCCAGCATTGGGGCAAACCTTGCTGCGACCTGTTTGCTTCCCCCTTGAATTACAAATGCAGGAGCTATTTTGCCTTGATTCCCCCTCAGGGGGAATCACCGAGGGATGCTCTAACACAAGATTGGCCCCCGGGTATGCCTTTCCCCCATTTCCCCTCATCCCAAAATTTTTCCAGAAAACTCAGATGTTAAAAAGCAAAGTGATCCTCATTGCTCCCTACTGGCCACGTCAAGTCTGGTTCCTTTTCTATGGCCTCATCTGATTCACAGCCCGTGGATCCTGGATCATTCCCAGGATCTGTTATCCCATCCTCAGGGATTGATCCACCCGAACCTGCACAGTCTCAAGCTCACAGCCTGGTTCCTCCACTTCCAGTGATTGCCAGACTACCTGAAATCCCATCTGCTGTTCGTGAAATTCTTCTGGCCTCACACAAACCTTCCACCAGAAAGGTTTATTCTAATAAATGGACTAGGTTCTCTATTTGGGCCAAAGATTAGAACTTAGTCCCTTTCTCCATGCCTATTCAAAAGCTTCTGCAATACCTGACTACTCTCCTGCATGCAGGAGCCTCACCTTCAACGATCACTGTACATTTAGCAGCTATCGCTAATTTTCATAATGGTCTGGAAAATTCTTTGATTATGTCGCACCGCCTATGCAAGACTTTTTTGAAGGGAGTATTGCATGTTAAACCTCCAGTCAAGCCTCCCTTAGATCCTTGGGACTTGACTATGGTGCTTCAATCTCTTACAGTCTCTCCCTTTGAGCCTTTTGATTCATGTGACTTAAAATTTTTGTCTTGGAAAACCATACTTCTAGTAGCACTCACCTCAGAGAGAAGGGTATCTGAGCTGCAGGCCTTGAGTGTCAAGAGTCCTTACTTGGTCTTCCACATGGACAGGGTGTCCCTTCATACTGACCCTTCCTTTTTGCCGAAGGTCATTTCTGGATTTTCCATTAATCCATCTATTGACCTGCCGGTTTTCTTCCCAAGGCATTCTAATACAGGGGAGTACCTTTTGCATATCCTAGATGTGCACCGACAGCTTCGTTGTTATTTGCACAGGACTAAATCTTTCCGGAAAACAGACCAGTTGTTTGTGGCCTTTGCAGGACCCTGATTGGGTGAACCTGTTTCCACAATGACCTTATCCTCTTGGCTTAGAAAACACCATTACCTTTACCTACCAGCAGAATAAGCTACCCTTACCTTCCAGAATAAAAGCTCATTCTACCAGATCTATGGCTACCTCTGTAGCTTTTCATTCCAGAGCCTCTATGGATGATATATGCGTAGCAGCTACGTGGGCAAGACCTCATACCTTCATATCTCATTACAAATTGGATTTGGCCAGGGGGCGAGCATCTTTTGGTTCTGTGGTGCTCAGGAATATCCTTCCTTAGGGCCACCCAGGACTCAAGTGGCTGTGGGGACTCAGTCCTATCTGTAAAGTATGAATAAAGATTTACAACTTCAGATAAAGAAGTTATGTCTTATCATAACGTTCCATCTGAGTTGTAGATCTTTATTCATTCTTTACTTCCCGCCCTCCTTCCCCCTGCCTGGACTCCTAGTGGATCTCAGGTACTCCTGGTTAGGGTATCTGCTCAGACAGAGCCTCCTACTTTTTCTATTGCTACATCTTTACCTAGGGCGGGCAAACTCGATCTGGAGTATCTAGGAGAGGGGCATTGTGGGTAGGTTCTTAGCTGAGAGTTTTTGGCTTGCACGAGCTGGGAAACGACCGTTTCAGTTCTGAAGACGGAACCGAGGTCCTATCTGTAAAGAATGAATAAAGATCTAGAACTCAGATGGAACGTTGTGGTAAGACTTAACTTCTTTTTCAAAAGTCATTGTCCAAGGCAGCACCAAGACTGCAAAGAATGCTGTGATTATGAAAGTTTGTTTCTTGTTGTGAAGTATAAGCCGGGACAGGGTAGCACATATGGCAGAGACGGATTCTTTCACACTTATTTTAAGAGCAACAGAAAGATTTTTTGGTTATGACCTATACATTTTGCCTGTGCCTAAATATGCTTAAAGAATTTCAGCTTTGTACAGAGTGATGTTACAGATACATATACTTCTTGAATTAGTTGAGAGATGGAAAACTGTTCTGAGTAAAGAACCCCAGTAATATTACTTGTTTAAACAAGAGATTAGTAAATCAGATTAGCTGTCTGACATTGAATTTATTGCTGTGTAACCACTGTTTGTGTTTCTTGAACTGTATTCTCATTTCTTGTATTGCAGGCCGAGTCTGAACGTGGTCCAGAAGGATTATTGCTGTACACTTGTCAACAAATAACGATAAATGAGTTGCATGCATGGTTTGATGTTTAAGGCCAATAAACTAATACTGACAAATCAAGTTATAGAAGAAAAAATGTTGACAAGGATATATCCCACCTAAAAAAGTGTAAAGCAACAGCTTGGAGGTCTGTGTAAATAGAACAAGACAAGATATTAAGAATTGTAATTTTCATGGTATTAGTCCAGTGGAAAAGCTATTTTATTTTATTTCAGGAAGACAGGGTGAAGTTGGAGCAGAATTGTTTCCTTTTCAAGACTGTATATATCTTATCTGTGTTGAATATTATTCAGAAAGATTTGGTGTAGTAAAGGTTGCATAGTATTATTAGAGGTATAAATGATGCAATGAAAAGTATATTTAAAAAGCATAGTATTCTAGATGTTATAGTATCAGATGATGGTCCACAGTATGCAGGTGAGAACTTACGGAGATTTCAAAATTGATGGAGTTTCAACTAGCAGTGTGTAGCTAGGGTGGGATGAGAGGGGCAACAGCCCTGGGAACAAAGTGTTGGGGGGTGGTGCAGTCAGCTGATCCCCATCGCTCATTAGTGCAATACCGACTATTAAATGCTGTTATTGCATTTGCTGTCAAGCCTGGGCACTATAGTGCTCTGTGTGCTGTCTAAACTGTAGCAGTTGCTTGCTATGTTGTACCAAACAGTTTACTACAGTTCAAAAGTAAAAAAAAAAATCTTGTTTTAGTTTTAAAAAAATGAGAGCTGTAGCTTTCCGTGCAGGCAGGGTATAAACTGTAGTAACTGCTGTAGCAAGCAGTTTGCTACAGTTTTAAAAAAAAAAATTTTACTAAAACATGAGAGCTGAAGCGTTTTATGTAGGCAGGTATAAACTGTAGCAACTGTTTGCTACAGTTTAAAAGAAGAACTTGCTTTTTTAAAATAAAAATATGTTCGAGGGTTGTGGGTAGGGCACAGAAATGGACCTGAATGGCTGGGGCTGGAAGGAGGGACATGTCATTCTTCTGACCACCTGGTTGGTGTGCCAGTTGAAGGTACATTCGTTTTTCCTTTTTTGTTGAAGGATGGGGTGTGTAAGTGCTTTTATTTATTTATTTTTTTTCTTCAGTTAAAGAACTGAGGTGGTAAAGTGTTGGTTCATGTCAGTGGTTCAGGGCAGTAGCTGAACCACTTATGTTTCTGATCTTATCACATTACCTGTGGCTCTATCTATGCACACACTGATGGTCAAGTTTAGAGGATAATGCAGTCTATCAAAGACCTCACTAGGATATCACTTACTGTTAACACTGGTCTATAGAAGAGCTTCCTTGGAAGGTGTTAGTGTATCACCTGATTGGTTAAGTAGGGGGTCTTAGATCAAAGAACACAATTCCAGTATCTGTCTCTTTACATCTAAGAATCAAATCCCGGTACAGGAGAGACTGAAACACAATTAACCGAGAGAGAAATTCTGGTATGATAATATGCAAAGTATCAGTACACTTCCAGTTTATTTAAATGCTTATACATAAGTCCTATTACAAAATAAACATTAGAAAATAAGCTTTTAATGCATGAATAAAAAAAGACTTCCACAAGGCAAGCAAACTACAATTAAACTTTATGTACCAGGTCAAAGATATTTTTGAGGCAATGCTTGAAACCAAGTGTCAGATTCAGTCTAAGCCATTCTGGCAAGAGACTCTATAAGCAAGGTCCCGGGTATGCAAATGAGTGAACCCCTGAGATATCTAGACCACAACAGGAAGCTTGAAATCCAACCATCTTATAGCGCAAAAAAAAAAAGTGTAGAATAGTGTAATAGCAAAGCTTTCAGGTTATAAAAACTCTTTCTCAATGCATAAAATCAATCTGATACATCACTTCCTGAATACATTTTTTTATCAGAAAAGCCAGCCTATGAAAATAGTCTACATATTGCATTATACATCTAAAACTATTTAAAATTATTTAAAATTATATGTGAACAACCACATATAAGTACATGTATACAGAAATACAAATATGTACTGTAGATATGTGTCTATAAACATATAAATAGGTATACATATAGAGAATGGGTTAAATAGTATATTTGATTGTAAATAACCTTGTTCGAGTTTTAAAACTGGTTTAATACTGTTCATATTATTTAGTCCTGGTAATTGTCAGCTCTAAAATAATTTATATTCAGCTAATTCAGTCCTGTTTAATAAATCGCCTCCACATTTATTCATACAAATCTTCTGGATAACCCTAAACTTAATATATGTTCATTCAGTACCCTTTTGCATAATATGCTTACTTAGCACATTAGCCTCAGCACATCTATAAATATTCAGTAAGTGGAGCAAATTCTTTAAGTTTTTAATTTGTATTTCCTACATAGAAACAATCACATTTCATACAGTTGGTAAATATATTACATTCCCAGTATAACAAGTCACAAATACCTTGAATAACAACCTTTGATTAGTGATGGGATGTATATATTCATTATCTAAATTTATGTAACTACAATATGCACAGTTATAGCAATGAATTGTACATTTCTTATTAATAAGAATTTCCTGTGGTTGACCTAATGATTCTTTTCTTTTTTAGATATAAAATTTGGCTCCTCACCTACTACTTTTTTACTTCTGGATTAGATTTTAAAATCACCCAGATTTTTTTTGTATTTTCCTAATCAAGCTAGTGTGCTTGTTATATTTAGCAATGTAACCTAGAGTACACTTTCTATGTTGTCTGTTACTTCTACAGTTATTATTCGCCTCAGAAAAACAAGGTTGACTTAGTTTTTCAGTTCAGAAACCACAAAATCTAGAGGCTATGACAGTGAGTTGATTAGGAATATGTTATCGTTATATAAATACAAGGACATTCGGATTATGAAACCTGACCGGGGGTGGGGTGGGGGTGGAGATCATGGATCAGTGGATGTATGCAGCAAATTTGCTTGAACTACTTGATTGCACCTACTCCCAAGTTTCTGTTAATGAAATCCACATGACATGTAGGAATATTGACATGGTTTTAGAGGACAATCCGTTGCAGGGTCTGATTGACAAGAAATCACATGACTTTCCTGTGGTTTCACAACCAATAATTCCAGCCATTTTTGGGATACCCAAGACACATGAGTGTCTTGGACCCCCCTGTCAGACCCATAATAGCTGCTACAGGGTCTAAAACTTATCCCCTGGAGGGCTATGTAGATAGAAAGCTTAAAATGGTTCTGTTGATTCATGGGACTTCTAGCATAGGTGACCAATGATTATTACCATCCTCAGCACACATTTGTTACTATTGACATCAAAGACCTTTTCACTGTTATTCCCCATCATTGGGTCTACAATGATGTGAAAAAAAACTATGGTCCAGAGTAAAATTTTGAACAGTCCGGACCCTAGATTAACTGTGGAATGTGTGGAATTGGTTTTGACCCGTAATGTTTAATTTTTTGAGGGTGAGTATGTAGTTGGTGTCACTATGGCGGCTGTTTGTGCCCCAGTTTTTGCTAATATAATATTGTTATTTTGAGAGCAGGAATATGTTTTCAAATCCCCCACACTTCCCTTCTGTTGTCTTGTATCTCAGATATCTTGACAATATCTTTCTTGTATAGCAAACTAATGACACATTACAAGAATTCATATCGTATATTAATTTGATCACTAGATTTGAAGTTGTCTTCATTTGGTCTCTTTAACCTGTTGGTCTCAAATACTACATCAGATCTGACTTGGCTGTATACTCCAGCCTTGGAACCAAAAACTGAGCTCCTCCTATCCTACCTACAATGCCCCACTCTCCCTCCACCCCCCCCCCCCAGATCTTGTTTGTCACTTGTCTGAACAGCCATGGGGTCCATCTCTGAGCTTCCTCTGGAGAATTTCAGCAATATCTTTTGTGTGTGTGTGTGTGTGTGTGTGTGTGTGTGTGTGTGTGTGTGTGTGTGTGTGTGTGTGTGTGTGTTATTGTTGCCTTTTTTCTTTCTCTTTTCAACTCCCTTGCCTACTATCTCTTACTAGTTTAAAAAAAAAAAAACTCTTCTACTTTTAGTGTATTTTGTAGCAGTTGTGTCCTTCCATGGCTGATTCCAAGCTAACAGGCTTCAAGAAGTGCACAGAATACAGGCATAAAATTCCACCTTTTGATGCCCACACTCTATGCGCAGTGTGTTTAGGAGTGGCCCACTTAGATTCCTCATGTTCTGTTTGCATGGGCTTTAATCAGCTTGCTCGCTTAGACAGGAGGAATAAGTTAATCTTGAAGGGTCTTCTCCCTGCCTGTGCTTCTCCTTCTGTATCTAGATCAAGGGCTCAAACCCCCTCAAAAAAAAAAAAAAAAAAAAAACCAGAAACCCAAGGAAAAGGACGAGTCCAGGAAGCGGTCTCCCGATAAAGTTTCTGTTCCTGCAGGAGAACCGCCCACCAAAAGTTACCTAACTACTTCTGCTTCATCCCCTCAGCTTCAGTCTCTGTGTTTTTCACCAGAGTCGACCAGCCCTCTCACAAAGTCTCCACTTTTGGCGTCCCCCAGGCACCACTCCAGGCTAGGATCAACAGCTTCTTGGTCCTCCCAAAGCCTGTAAGAGTTCGAGGTAAACAAGCTGATGAGGAAATTTTTGAAGGCACAGATTCAGTTGGGAGTTTTGACAGTTCACCCTTCTCCTTCTCCGATATTCTTCGTGATTCACTGTTGCAGTAATCACATTTGGGTTATCTGCCTGCAGGTTGCCCTCAGCCAGCCTGAATTCCAGAGTCTCTGGATTTCTTCGTTGGATGCTGTCGCTTCTTCCTTGACGTCAGGTCGTCAGGGGTATAAAACATGCAGCCGACGCCATTACATCAGTCTTTCTTGCTGTGCAGTGCCCGAAGCAGAAGCAGTTGGCAAGTGCTGGTCATCCGACTCCGAAAATTTTTGTTTTCGAGTTTCTTCCTTTTTCTTGCTTTAACCAATGTCAGTAAAAGTTAACAAATGTCTTACCTTTGGAAAGCAAATATTTCATAGAGATTTTCATTCCTACTGCATCCCTTGTTTAGGCCCAGACCACAACGTCTCTTGTTGTCGGTTTTGTGCCTTGTTCAATGCCCGAACTCTTTGTCGTCGGGCTATTTTTGTAGCCAATTATTTTCTTACTCGTTCTGTGTACTTCGAAATGGCTTCGTCAAGCCATCCGACTACCGATATTCCAAAAAAAATGCAAGGATAAAAACAGACCGCATAGGTCCATAACTGCCGACGACGCTTCCATTAAGCTAGGCGCCAGTCGGGCAGTACTTAGGCACTTTTGCAGCCTCTGATACCCACTACTTCTGATTCGCAAGCCTCTACTGAGACCCATTCATAGTCCGGTATGCCGCAAGATGCTTCTTTGACTATGGAACCTGTGGATGTCTTTACCTTGGATGGGTCCGTAGCCGCTGTGCAGACACCGGCTTCTGAGGGTATATTCAGGCCTACAGACATTCATATTAAACAGACCCCATTGTTTTCATCCAGGCCAAAAACTCGCACCACACCTAGAAAACAGACAACCAAACCGCAGACTCAGGCCCATATGCCTAAAAAAACAAATGCTTAGAATGGCTGAAGACCTTATTACCTTAATTAGGGGAAGCCAGCCTTCCCCCTCTGAGACCTATAACTGATTTTCTTTCCATTTCTTCAGATCAGGAATCTGATTTTTCTGCTCCTTCTGATTATCAGGATTTGCCCTTATCCACTTATGCGGATTCTGATGCAGAGGATTCTATTCCCTCTGCTTCCCCTCCAGAGGATTTTTCTTTTGGTGAAACCCTGCACACTCTTGGGGAGCCAGGATTACTCTGACTCCAAAAAGAGACTTGGGGAATACTTACTACTACCTCAACACAGACCTTTAGCTATACCTCCTGTTCTGGACATTGTAGATGATGCTTTCTTGGAATCTAGCCTTACCCCAGACACTTTACCTCCAGCTCCCAGAAAACCTGACAGGTACTACAGAGTACCTGACTCTCACACGTCCCTCTTTAAGAATCCTTCTGCGGATCCAGAGACCATTTCCCAAGGACCAAAAGGCATTAAGGCTACTGCTGCCAAAAATCCTACCCCTTCTGATAGAGGTTCTAGAGCCTTAGTCAGATGGGTTAAGAAGGTATACACTTCTGCTACTTTAGCTATTGGGGCTTTAAATTGCCAGTTTCATATGTTAAAGTATCAGCAGTATGTTATGGGGCTACTTAAACAGAAAATGATGTTAATTCCTGACTGTACTGAACATAAAAGAATTACAGGATTTAATGCATTCTGCAGAACAAGTTGGTAAACATACTTTGCAATGTGGTTTTGATGCCTTGGAAGCATCTTGCAGGGCTGCTGTCACTGGGTCTGTAATTAGAAGGCATGCTTGGCTTAAGGAACAAAACTTGCCAGATCATGTAAAAGCTAAATTACTGGATGCTGCCTTAAACCAAGACCGCCTTTTTGGCAACCAAGCAGAAGTTGTCCTCAAAAGGATGGAGGAAAAAGCTAAATCTATGCAAACTGTTAAAGATTTCCTACAAGTGCAGCCTCACAGATTCAGTAGGCATTGGCCTTCCAAGAACTGGTCCTTTCTAGCCTCTTCCAGGCCTTCAGTCCAAACCCAGGAGCAGCAGACCACCTAGGTTACAGTCTTAGGCTACGCACAGACCTAAACAAGGGGGGGCTCCCACTTCCAAAGCAGGGAGTTGTAAGCCACCCCCCTACAGAAAAATGGCACAATGACTTAAGCTTAACCCTTCCAAGCCCTGCTCAACTACCTGCTCCCTTAGGAGGAAAGCTCGCCCTGCATACAAAAAACTGGGAACTCATTACCCAGGGCAAATGGGATGTTCTTCGTGTTTCACTGTTGCAGTCATTACATTTGGGTAATCTGCTGGCAGGTTGCCCTCAGTCAGCCTGAATAACAAAGCTTTGGGTCCTGCGTCGGTTGCTGCCTCCTCTTCCATGACATCAGGTTGTCAGGGGTATAAAACATGTAGCTGACGCCATTTTATTCAGTCTTTCTTGCCGTGCGGTGCCCGAAGCAGAAGCAGTTCACAAGTGCCGGTCGGCCAACTCCTGAAATTTTCGTATTCGAGTTTCAGAACCAAAGCCTTCAAACTAAAGCTAAGTACCCTGTTGGTGAAACTTTTTCTTGCTCCTTACCAATGTCAGTAAAAGTTAATAATTGCATTACTTGTGGGAAGCAAATACCTCATAAGGATTTTCATTTGTACTGTATTCCTTGCCTAAGTGCTGATCACAACGTGCCTCGCTGTCAGTTTTGTGCTAGATTTAACCAACACACTATTAAGCGTTGGTATATTTTTGCTTCTAAATATTTTGGCTCAAGATTTAATTATCCTGAAATGTCGTCGGTTAGCAATCCAACTACTGGAGTTCATAAAAAACGCAAAGAAAAAGATAGAGACAGACCGTCGAGGTTCAAAACCAATGACGAAGCTTCTCCTAAGTCAGTTGCCGGTTCGCCAGTACTCAGTGAGGCGCTTTCGCAGCCCCTGATACCCGCTACTTTAGAGTCGCAGGCCTCTATCGAGACCCATTCAGAGTCCGGTATAAAGCGAGATTCTCAGGAGTATTGAACCCGCGAATGTCTCTCCCTTGGATGGGTCTGGAGCTGCTGAGCAGGCATTGGCTTCTGAGGGTGTTTTCAGGCCTCAACATTTTTATATTAAACTGACGCCAGCAACAAAGACAAGGTCAAAAACAATTTCTGTCTAAAAAACCGACACATGAGCCATGTGCTCAGGCCCCTATGCCTAAAAAAGATTATCAAAATGGCTGAGGATTTAATTACCTTGATCAGGGGTTTCCACCCCCCCCCCCCCTTCCCCCCCTGCTAAGAGGCCTAGGCAAGGCACTGATTATGAATCTTCAGATCAGGTTTCCATTTCTTCTGATTCCTCTTCTGATTAGGAATTTTCTATTCCACCCTATGAGGATTCTGATGCAGAGGATTCCATCCCCTCTGCATCTCCTCCTGAGGATTACTCTTTTAGAGACTTTGCATACTTTAAGGGAACATTTTCACTGGGAGAGTCAGGACCTCACTGAATCAAAAAAGAGGCTTAGGGATTTCCTTCTTCTTCCTCAGCATAGGCTTTTGGCAATACCTCCTGTATTAGACATTGCTGTTGATGTGTTCTCGGAATCAAGCATGGCTCCTGATTCCCTGCCTCCGGCTCCTAGTAAGCCAGACAGATATTACAAAGTTCCTGACTCCCACAAATTTCTTTTAAAAAATCCTGCTGCTGATCCTGAGACTATTTCTCAGGGTCCCAAGGATGTAAAGGTCTCTACAGCCAAAAATCCTACCCCTTCTGATAGAGATTGCAGGGTGCTGGTTAGATGGTTGAAGAAGGTTTATACATCTGCAGCCTTGGCAATCGGGGCTTTAAACTGACAGTTTCATATGCTTAAATATCAACAGCATGTTATGGGCTTACTGAAACAGAAAATGATGATGATTTCCAATTGTGTGGAAAATAGAGTTACAGGAATTATTGCATTTAGCAGAACAGGTTGGAAAGCATACTTTGCAATGTGGTTTTGATTCCTCGGAGGCCTCTTGTAGGGCCGCCATTACTGTATCTGTGATTAGAAGGCATGCCTGGCTCAAGGAGCAAAATTTGCTTGATCATGTTAAAGCTAAATTGTTGGATGCCCATTTGCAGCATGATACTCAGTTTGGTAATAAGGCAGAAGAGGTTTTAAAGAAAGTGGAAGACAAAGCTAAATCTAGGCAAACTGTAAAAGATTTCTTGCAAGTGCAGCCACCCAGGTTCAGTAGGCACTGGCCTACTAAAAATTGGTCCTTTCCTGTGTCCAACAGAGCCACTCAGGGCAAATCCAGGTGCTCAAAAGGCTCCAGATACCAATCACAGGGTTCTTACAGATGAAAGCAATGGGGTGCCTCCACGTCCAAATCTGGAGGAAACAAAGCACAACTCTACAGTAAGCAGTCTCAATGACTTTCCTCTACCATCACCAAGCACTTATCTTTTGTCAGCCCCACTGGGGGGAAAACTAGCACTTCATGCTCAGAATTGGCATTTAATTACCCAGGACAAGTGGGTATTAAACATAGTATCTCAGGGGTACAGATTTCATTTCCACAGGGTACAGATTTCATTTCCATACTTTGCCAATTCCAAACGTATGGCCGGATCTGCCACAAAACCAGTGGGCAGATACCCAGAAATAAGTCATGTCCCTCATGGATATGGGGGCTGTTCAACCAGTAGCAGAAAAGAAAAAAGGGCAAGGTTTTTATTCAAGACTATTCTTGGTACCCAGAAAAGACAATTCATGGCGTCCAATACTGGACATATCGATTCTGAACACATTCCTGGGACATTCCAAAATTCAAAATGCTGACTTTACAGCAGCAACTGCCTATGCTAGGCAGGAATGCTTGGTTAGTAGCGCTAGACTTGAGGCATACCTGCATATCCCAATAAGGGAATCATGCAGAAGATACCTCCGCTTCAAAGCAGGTTTTTTTGCATTACCAATTCTCTGCACTGCCCTTTGGCTTATCTACTGCACCCAGGGTCTTTACAAAGTGCCTAGCACCAGTAATTGCATTCTGCAGACAAAGAAGCATTCAAATTTATCCTTATTTGGACGATTGTCTCATTCAAGCAGAGGACAAGGACACTCTTCTTCAACATCTGGCATTTGTAAAAAGGCTTCTAGCATGCCTAGGGTACACCATAAACAAAAAGAAATCACAACTGGTACCCTCTCAAATAATTACATTCCTGGGTGCAAGCTTGAATACAACTGCCCAGATGGCTTACCTCACGCCAGACAAACAAAGGCAACTGACATGCTTCAAACAAATGGCAACAAAAACCCAGTTATCTGCAAGACAAATTCTGCAGGCTTTGGGGTTCATGGCATCCTGCATTCTACTAATTCCACATGCAAGACTGCATATGAGGAAACTTCAGTGGTACCTAAAAAGTTTATGGAGTCAACATTGTCACAGCCAGGAAACAATGATTCCTCTCATTCCCATCCTACAACAGGAGTTTCTTTGGTGGGCAGAGACATGTCACTAAAACAAGGGACTGTCATTCACTCTACCCCCTGCCACCCAAATCCTAACTACAGACTCATCAGACTATGCTTGGGGGGGCCCACCTGGCAGGGAGATGCATTCAGGGCAAATGGAGCCCAAATCAAATGCATCTGCATATCAACCAGAAAGAGATGCTAGGACTTGCTTCATCCAGGACAACTCCTGAAAAAGATGGACAACACCACAGTTATGTGGTACTTAAGCAGGGGGGTACACACTCCTACCCCCTTTGCAGACTAGCCATGGCTTTGTGGAACACAGCCTTGACTTACCAAATACATCTTCAAGCTCAATTCCTGCCAGGAAAGCAAAATACTGTGGCAGACTACCTAAGCAGAAATATTATGGACCCGCACAAATGGAAACTGGATCCACAAATCTTCAGCATGTTAACACAGAAATGGGGTGCCCAGACATGGATCTATTTGCCTCTCCCCAAAATTATCAGTTGGACAAATTATGCACAAGAACTCATTACAAAAAAGCATGGAAAGTGGATGCTCTATCCTTCAGCTGGAAAAACCATCAGTCTATGCCTTTCCCCCTCTGCCTTTACTCTCCAAGGTCCTACTGAAAGTCAGACAGGAAAAACCAAAAATGATCCTAATTGCTCCGGACTGGCCTCGCCAGCACTGGTACCCACTTCTAAGGAATATGTCTCACCTTCCTCCATGGTACTTGCCTCAAATACCTCATCTACTGTCTCAGCAGAATTATCAAATTCTGCACACTCTGCTCCAAACTCTGAATCTTGCAGCATGGCTAATCAACTTAATTATTTAAACAACACCTCTCAAAATCTGTGATGAATGTCTTTTTTGAAGCCAGAAGGCCTAGTACTAGAAAATCTTATGCTGATAAATGGAAGAGATTCTGTGCTTGGAACCAAGCACAAGGAATAGACACAGCAAAGCCCAATATTCCTCAGATTTTACAATATTCGATGCTTGACAAGGGCCTATCTTTTTCTTCAATAAAAATCCATGGCTCTGTCATCTCGGCTCATTACAACACAGAACCTCCCCTTTTTTCTCATCCACTGCTTAAACAGTATCTTAGAGGGGTCAAAAATTTAGGGCCTCCCAGAAGAGCACCAACTCCTGCATGGGACCTCAATTTTGTGCTGGAAAAACTCACCATGCCTCCTTTTGAACCAGCAGTTACTGCGGATGTAAAATTTCTATCTTGGAAAACAGCTTTTCTTTTGGCAGTCACTTCAGCAAGAAGGGTTTCAGAACTACAGGCTCTCATGGCAGTGGAGCCTTTTGTTATATTTTACCCCGACAGGGTGTCCCTCAGGACCAATCCTTCTTTTATGCCTAAGGTGGTATCCAGTGTGGCTCTTAACCAGACCATTCACCTGCCAACATTTTACCCAAAATCGCAGAACAAGGGGGAGCTGATTCTGCATTCATTGGATGTACACAGACAACTAAGATTCTACTTAAATAGGACCAAATCTCTAAGAAAGTCTGAGCAACTACTGGTAGCATTTGCTGCAGGATCAGAGGGGAAGGCTATATCAAAGCAGACTATTTCTAAATGGATAAGCCATTGCATTCATTTCTGCTGTTTGCACCATGGAAAACCGGTGCCTAAGGGGATCAGATCACATTCCACCAGGGCTGCCTCTACTTCAGCAGTTTTTCTCAGAGGGGTGCCAACCAAAGACATTCTAGAAGCTGCTACTTGGAGCTCTGTTCATACCTTCACAAAGCATTATCATTTACTTCTCTTCTCCAAATCCAGGGCAGGCTTTACCACTGCAGTCCTGCAGGGCCTGATAGCCACTCCTAATGCTGTTTAGTTCCATCCTGCCATCCATAGCTTTGGGATTCTACCCAAATGTAATGACTGTAACAGTGAAACACGATGAACATAGTACAGTTGTGTACACTTGCCATAAATGTAGATGTTCGAGTGTATTCACTGTTGCAGTCTGGGTTACCCACCCACCATCCCCCTTTTTATATCTTTTCTTTCCTTCACTATACTCAAAAGCCTTTGTGGTGTATTTGCTTTTAGTTGAAGGTAAAGTTTGTTTCTAAAAGTGCATTTATATATTTACTGTTTATATATATATATATATATATATATATATATATATATATATTTTTTTTTTTTTTTTTTTGCTCCCCATTTGGGGGGCACCTTACATCTGGGGCAAGAAAAACTGAATAAAATGGCATCGCTGCATGTTTTATACCCCTGACGACCTGACATCATGGAAGAGGAGACAGCAACAGACACAGGACCCAAGACTTTGTTATTCAGGCCGACTGAGGGCAACCTGCCAGCAGATTACCCAAATGTAATGACCGCAACAGTGAATACACTCTAGCATCTACATTTATAGTAAGTGTACACAACTGTACTTTTTGAATATAGTTTCCCAAGGATACGGATTTCCACACACGACCAACCCCAAATGGTTGGCCAGACCTACTCCCAAACCAGTGGGCAGAGGCCCGTCAGCAGGTTTTCTCTCTTCTAAATACCAGGGTTGTTCAGCCTGTCCCAGCAGAACAAAGGGGACAAGGTTTTTATTCAAGACTTTTTCTGGTACCCAGAAAAGACAATTCCTGGCGTCCCATCCTGGACCTCTCTATTCTCAACACCTTTCTGGTAGTTCCAAAATTCAAAATGCTAACTCTGCAACAGCTTCTTCCCATGCTAGCCAAGGATGCCTGGCTGGCAACCCTAGATTTAAAGGAAGCTTACCTCCACGTCCCAATAAGGGAATTTTGCAGGAAATACCTATGCTTCAGGGCAGGCTCCATGCACTATCAGTTCTCTGCACTTCCCTTTGGCTTCTCTACTGCGCCCAGGGTATTCACAAAGTGTCTAGCTCCAGCCATTGCATTTTGCAGGCAGAGAAATATTCAAATTTACCCATACTTGGACGATTGTCTTATTCAGTCAGAAAGCCAGGACTTGCTTTTACAACACCTGGCATTCGTAAAGATACTTCTAACCTCTCTGGGGTACACCATCAATGAAAAGAAATCTCACCTAGTACCCGGCAAACAGATTGTATTCCTGGGAGCAAGCTTGACCACAACTTCCCAGATGGCATTACTCACTCCAGAGGAACAAGTTTATTTGGTAACCTACTTCAAACTATTGGCCACAAAACTCCAGCTATCTGCAAGGAAAATACTACCAGCCCTGGGGGTTCATGGCTTCTTGCATTTTACTAATTCCATATGCAAGACTGCATATGAGGAAACTACAATGGTATCTAAAAAGCCTATGGTGTCAACATTCTGAGGACCTGGAAACAATGATTTCTATCATTCCTTGTATGAAGACAGAGTTCCTTTGGTGGGCAAGAGGCCTGCTACCACAACAAGGGGCTCCCTTTCACTCTACCCCCTGCCGCCCAAACCCTAACAGATGCATCAGACTATGCATGGGGGGCTCACATGGCAGGGCAGTGCATTCAGGGCAGCTGGAACCCAAGACATGCACCTGCATATCAATCAAAAAGAAATGTTAGCTGTACCGAATGCTCTAACAGCCTTCAAAGACCACATTCTTCCAGGACGACTATTGGTAAAGACAGACAACACCACAGTTATGTGGTATGTAAACAAGCGAGGGGAACCCACTCATACCCTCTCTGCAGACTAGCCATGGCTCTGTGGAACACAGCCTCGAGCTACCAAGTACACCTACAAGCTCAATTCCTGCCAGGCAAACTAAATTCACTGGCAGACCTAAGCAGAAATCTCATGGACTCACATGAATGTAAACTAGGACCCAAAATATTCAACCTTTTGAGGAACAAATAGGGGACTCCAGAGGTAGACCTGCTTGCCTCCCCTCAAAACTACTAATCACACAAAATTCTTTTCAAGAACTCAACACGGCCAAGCTTGGAAAGTGGATGCCCTGTCCTTCACGTGGGAAAGCCTCTCAGTTTATGCCTTTCCCCCTCTGCCTCTCCTTTTGAAGGTCCTACTAAAGGTCAAATAGGACAAGCCAAGGACAATACTGATTGCACCAGACTGGCCATACCAGCACTGGTACACCCCCTCTTGCACAGCAGGACATTGCTATAACCATGGCACCTGCCGCAGACCCGGTCCCTGCTGTCCCAGCAGGCAGGCCAGATTCTACACCCTCAGCTTCAAACCCTGAACCTTACAGCCTGGCTAATTCCTTGAGCACTCCCCTAGCATCCCTCGAGGCAAGGAGGCCTAGTACTAGAAAATCCTATGCTGAAAAGTGGAAAAGATACTGTTCCTGGAGCCTAGTTCAGGGGATGGGCACAGTGTTGCCCAACTTACTTCATATTCTACAGTACTTAACCGAAATGTTCCACAAGGGCCTATCCTTCTCGTCAATTGAAATTCATGCCTCTGCCATTTCAGCACATTATAATACTGAGCCACCCCTCTTATCTCACCCCTTGCTAAAGCAGTTCCTTAGAGGGACAAAAAATTTAAGAGCTCCCACTCCAGCCTGGGACCTTAATTTTGTATTGGAAAAGCTCACTCTTCCCCTCTTTTAACCAGCTGCTACAGCAGAATTGAAATTCCTTTCTTGGAAAACAGCCTTCCTTCTAGCCATTACTTCAGCTAGAAGAGTGTCTGAATTACAGGCCCTCATGGCAGTGGAACCCTTCATTATCTTCCATGAGGACAGGGTTTCCCCTCAGGACTAATCCTTCCTTTATGCCCAAGGTGGTGTCTTCTGCGGCTCTAAATCAGTCCATTCATTTGCCTACCTTTTTCCCTAATCCACAAAACCAAGGGGAACGAATACTGCACTCTCTGGACGTGCATAGACTACTTGGATTCTGTTTGGACAGGACTAAGCCTATCAGAAAATCTGAACAGCTGCTAGTTAGCTTTTCTGCAGGGGCAGAGGGCAAGGCTATTTCAAAGCAAACCATTTCCAAATGGATAGCCTATTGTATCCATTTCTACTACAAGCACCATGGAAAAGCTACCCCACATGGGATAAGATCACATTCCACCAGGGCTGCATCTACCTCTGCGGCATTTCAGAGAGGAGTCCCTACCAGAGACATCCTAGAAGCTGCTACCTGGAGCTCTGTACATACCTTCACCAAGCATTACTACTATCCTGTTTTTTTTTCTGAATCCAGAACTGGATTTTCCGCTGCAGTCTTACAGGGATTAATAGCTGGCCCTAATGCTCTTTAACCTCCTCCTCCCTTCCTTAGTTTTGGGAATCTACCCAAATGTGATGACTGCAACAGGGAAACACGAATAACATAGTACATTTGTGTACTCTTACCATAAATGTAGATGTTCTAGTGTATTCACTGTTGCAGTCCTGGTTACCCTCCCTCTAGCCCCCTGACTTCTCTTGCTTCTACCTTTCCTTCTTGTTTGGCATATATTATATCATATGCATTTGCTTTTTTGCTGGGGGTGTACCATACCATATAATAGCTTCCTATTGTTGGGGCCCCTGACATCTGGGGCAAGAAAAACTGATGTAATGGCATCGGTTGCATGTTTTATACCCCTGACATCAAAGAAGAAGTGACAGCCTCCTATGCAGAAATCCGAAGACTCTGGTATTCAGGCCGGCTGAGGGTTACCTGCAGGCAGATAACCCAAATGTGATGACTGCAACAGTGAATACACTCTAGCATCTACATTTATGGTAAGTGAACACAACTGTACTATCTAACCTTCAGCTTCAGAGCCCTCAGGGTCCAAGGATCCCGAGATTTGCGAAGGTGGCTATAGGTTACCTGTACTTCGACCCAGACTGTCACCTTGAGTAGTTTCGACCCTGGTTTTGTCAGGCCTGACAGACTCTTGGAACCGTAGCTTCAGCATTGGGGCCGAGGGTTTGGCTTCAGCTGCCAGGCTTTCAGAGCTGTCCCTTCCCCTTGGTGCCATGGCTCTTGATAGTTTGGCTTTGACTCCATCTTCGGCACTGGGAGCATTGGGATTCCTTGGGCTTCACTGTTGGTGGCTGTGGCTCCAATGGCATTGCCCTCAGGGTCTCGTTCGCCCTCGGCCTTCAAAGTAGTGGAGAGGATTCTATCGGCCCCCAAGAGAGCCTCGACTCTCCCTCCCTTGGATCCAACTTCCCTCCCTCCTGAGTTGGCTGCGCCTTCTCTCCCTCCTGAGTTGGCTGCGCCTTCTCTCCCTCCTGAGTTGGCTGCGCCTTCTCTCCCTCCTGAGTTGGCTGCGCCTTCTCTCCCTCCTGAGTTGGCTGCGCCTTCTCTCCCTCCTGAGTTGGCTGCGCCTTCTCTCCCTCCTGAGTTGGCTGCGCCTTCTCTCCCTCCTGAGTTGGCTGCGCCTTCTCTCCCTCCTGAGTTGGCTGCGCCTTCTCTCCCTCCTGAGTTGGCTGTGCCTTCTCTCCTGTCTCCTTCGGGACGGCCTGTTCCAAGAATTTTTCAGGTGGCTTCTCATCAGAAGCACCCCAAGTCTTCCAACACCTCCCCTGAGCATCCTCCCGAGGAGGTGCACTGGAAGCATAAATGCAAAAGGAGGCAGTTGAATTCCCCACTGTAATCCCTGACAAGAGACACGGATTTAGATGAAGGGGAAGGGTCCCCAGATCCCCACCTGAGGGTGTCTGTTTTGGAGACATCATAGAAATTCTTCGACAAAAAAGGTGGGTGGTCTTCCCACAAACCCAATTCTGAACCTGTTTTCTGGAAGCATTTGGACTATCTACATCCTGGGCCCCCCCTGTGGACCCCCTGATTGACTTAATATCCCACAGGGCTTGGAAGGAACCGGACATAGTGGAGCCCATTTCTTAGTGCCCTGATAAGGTACTCAGCCCCCCACCCCCCAGTCAGGTCCCACTGGATAAAGTGTGCCTTGGTGAATGCAATGCTGGTTGCAGCAGCCACAAAGAAAGAGCTGTCCCAAGAGAGCTCTTCGGTCCATCATCTGGATGGGGAGTCAAGGGCAATGGACAGATTTGGTAAACGGGTCTACTCTTCAGCGACCTTTTCTCTACGCATGCTGAACTATTCGTCACACATGATCAAACTTCAGGGAGAACTATTAAGGAACTTTCTGCTTCTGCCCTGCGTTCCATGTCTGAAGAGGACAAGAAGATCTTTTCCTCCAGAATGGCCTCCCTCTGGTCCATCTCCAACACATCCATGAGGTTATTTTCGCATGCGACAGAAGGTACCTCAAGGGCGGATGGTTTGGGTGTTTGTATTAGGCGCCATGCCTGGATTTGGCTGTGTGAATTTTCAGAACCCTTCAAGGTGTCCAACGCACCCCTTGATGGATCATCTCTTTGGTCTCCCGGTTAGAGACACACACTCTCAGAACAAGAAACACTGAAAGACCTTGTCTGCTGTGAGAATACGCTTTTCTACTCTACAGTGATCCTAATCCAGGAATAAATTTGGTGGTAAGAAGATATGGTTTGAAAAGTCTCGAGGTGTTGTCCAGGGATCACAGGGAGACTTTTCCTCCAGAGGCAGAGGGGGAAATGATTCTAATGGTAGGCACCACCTGTGTGGCAGGGAGGTCAGAGAAATCAGGGGTATTGAGATACGTTGTCAGACAGGCCTTTTTCACCAGTTCTTTAGGATTTCCAGACTGCTCTACTCTGGATGCAGTCAGGAGACATTGTTCCTTACACCCAACAGCCTGGGAAGCCATCACTGCCGATCATTTGGTGTTGAAAATAATATCCAGAGGTTATATCATTCCATTCTTCAAAACCCCAATTCCGAATTGAAACCTCCCCAATGTGCCACCCAATCAAAGGGAGACAGCAGCCAAGTTGCTGGCAAAAAGAGTCACCCAAACTGTCCTCCAAGACCAGTTTGGATCAGGCATCTATTCAGGATTCTTTTTGGTGCCAAAGAAGATGGGGGACTTCAGACCAAGTCTGGATCTCACTTCCCTGAACAAGTCTATAGCCAAGACAAAATTCTGGATGGTCACAATGCAGTCCATTCTGCCCTTTCTGCATCTGGATTTTTGGATGTGCTCAGTAGACCTTCAGGATGCATATTACCACATCTAGATGGACAGATGCTCCAGGAGTTTTCTCTGCTTTCGGCTTGGAGCCAATCACTTCCAGTTCAGGGTACTCCCCTTTTGATTCACCACAGCCCCCAGGGTGTTTACTGAAGTGATGGCAGTAGTTGCAGATTGCCTGAAACTGCTCAAATTCTGCATGATTTTTTATTCGGATGATTGGCTCCTCACTGCTCCCACCAAGCATAGACTTCTTCAGGCCAGGGATTCTCCCCTTCACCTAGCCTTGACCTGGGGCATAACTGTCATTCTTTCAAAAGTCCATAATGGATCCAGTCCAGGTCATCAACTTCATAGGAACCTGACTGGACACTGTACAATGTATAGCCTTCCTTCCTCCAGAAAGGATTCAGTCCCTGCAACTACATGTAATTCAAGATCCTTTCTGACCATCCTCCCCCTGATTTTCTCATCCTCAGAGTGTTGGGAGTGATAGCGGCTACTATAACTGTTCTGCCAATAGCTCGTCTTCACATAAAGGTACTTCAGTGGACTATTATCGGTCCAGTGGTCCTTCCTTGAACTGCCCATGGACTATCCCATACAACTATCACAAGTCTGCAAGGAGTTTCTCCTATGGTGGCTTCAGTCTCAGGATCTTTATTTAGGACGTCCATTCGTTCTCCCTCCTCCCAAGGCCACTGTGACCATGGATGTCTCTAAGGTTGGGTGGGGGGGGGGCATTGGCTTAGTCAGAAGATCCAAGGCACCTGGTCCTCCCTGGAAACCAATTTGCATATAAATGTCCTGGAGATGAGTGATCCTTCTAGCATTGCAAGCTTTTCATGCCTCTCTTCCCATGGGAACACTTGCCATCCAGACAGACAATATGTTGGTTGTCTGGTGCATCAACAAGCAGGGAGGACCCAAGTCTTATCCCCAATGCTGAGAAGCCATGAGATTGTGGGAATGTGCGATCTCTTCCATCCACTTTCTAGTGGCAATGCACATTCCGGAGAAGTGAAACATTCTGGAGGACAAGCTCAGGAGAACCATTCTGTTGCCTCACAAGTGGTCTTTCAACCCATCAATGGCACACTTGATCTTTCAGAAATGGGGTCAACCTTGCTACAACCTTTTTACCTCTCCTTCCAACATCAAATGTAGCGAGTATTTTGCCCTTATCCTTCCTCTGGGGGAGTCCTCCAGAGACTCTCTGATCCATGCCTTGCCCCTGGTCTTCTTTACGCCTACCCTTCTCTTCCCCTGATACCCAAATTCCTCCAGAAAGCTCAGAAGTTGAAGTGCAGAGTCATCCTCATTGCCCCGTTCTGTCCTCGACAAGTTTGGTTCCTTTTCTTGTGGTCTCACTTTGTATGTCCTCCTTGGATTCTCAATCCCATACCGGATCCTCTTTCCCATTCTTCGGGCTACCCACATCCAGATGTTCTCATCCTGAAGCTAACTGGTTTGCTGCTCCACTTTCTTTGGCTAGAACTCCCAGGTTATCCTCTCCTGTTCAGAAGATTTTGATTGCAGCTCATTAAGGCCTCTACCAGGAAAATCTACTGTAGCAAATGGAAGAGATTTTCCATCTGGGTTGCAGCAGCATTAGTTAGACCCTTTCACAGCCCCTATTCCTACTATTCTGGATTTCGTAGCTCACATTTTTAACAGTGGAACTAGTTTTTCTACAATCAAGGTACAGTTAGCAGTCATCTCAAATTTCCATATTGGTGAAGATTCTACATCTTTAGCATCTACTAAAATATGTAAGGCATTTTTAAGGGGCACTTTTTTACTTCAGCCTCCTGTCAAGGATCCTTCGCCTCCTTGGGCCCTCACTTTGCTGTTACAAGCTCTACTTTCTGCTCCTTTTGAACCAGCTGCCACGGTTGATTTACAATTTTTATCTTTGAAGCCGGCCTTCTTAGTGATCATCACCTCTGCTAAGAGGGTCTCTGAACTTCAAGGCTTGTCCATTAAACTTATCTTATCTTCCACAAGGACAGGGTGACTCTTTGCACTAATCCTTCCTTTATCCCCCAGTCTTTTTTTCTGAATTTCTAAAACAAGGGAGAGTACAAGCTTCATCTACTTGATGTACACAGACAGCTATGCCTTTACTTGGATAGGACAAAAAAAAATCAGACCAACTTTTTGTCTCCTTTGCTAACCCTGGATTAGGAAGACCAATCACTAAAGTTACTTAGCTAATTGGATTTCAAAGTGTATTGCAATGGCGTATTCAAATAAAGGAATTCCCATAGCAACTCAAATCAAGGCCCATTCCAGAGGTCTGTGTCCACCTCTGCAACTTTTTGGTCCAGAGTTCAAATTGATGACATTTGTTCAGCAGCTTCTTGGTCTTCCTCTCATGCTTTCATATCCCATTACAAATTGGATATCTGTTCTAGGCATAGGGCCTCCTTTGGCTCTGCCGTGCTCCGGAATATCCTTCCATGAGGGCCACCCAGGGATTATGTAGCTGGGGACTGTGTCCCACAAGTTGAAGACCAAATGAAGACAACTTCAGGTAAAGAAGTTAATGTTTTTACCATAATGTTCCATCTGAGTTGTTGCTAAATTTGTCTTCAACCTTTCCCTGCTCCTTTCTCAGGTCCTGGGAGGACTTGGCAAAGGTACAGTCAGGTTTCTCCCACTTATGTATCACTCAAGCCCGTGATGTACTCTTGGATTTAGTGTGACAGATGCTTGATTGTGCTTAGGGAATTTTTTGTCAGCAGCAGACTCAATCTGAGGGGTGGAGGGAGAGTGGGGCATTATGGGTAGGATAGAAGGAGCTCAGTTTTTGGCTCCTAGGCTAGAGTATACATCCAATTCAGATCCAATGTCTGATCAGAGACACTCAGGTTGAAGACAAATGAAGCAATAACTCAAATAGAATGTTACGGTAAGAATATCTTCTTTTTTCTGAAATTTACAAGTAACACGAGCAGTGAAGAGATGCATTATTTGGGTGCAACACTGTTTAATGATTTTGATAAGGGATGTGTTAGATCAAAACTTTATAAGAAAGAACATTTTTTCCAGTGTTAATAGTGATCACCCCTTCACCAAAAGAAGAACATAGTAAAGGGCTAGATATTCAGAACAGCCCGTATGACATCCGAATATGAAGATTTTTTTAATGTAATTGGAATTTATAGAGAAACTTTTTGTGGAAAGGGGATATCCTGAGTCGCTAGTTAAGGATTTCAAAAGCAAAGTGATCACAGGATAGAGAACTAAATGTATCCTGCCTCACTGTAAGACGTTGTCCTGTTCGATTCTCAGCTAGAGCGTCTTCTGTGTGGAGACTTGCGTGAATGGGCGTACCTTCGTTGAAGGTTGTGCGTCAGGGCTGGCAACTCGGCACGTAAAAATCTACTGCCAATCATTAGCAGACCGGAGTTCCGCTGTGGCGACCCCTAACCGGGAAAAGCCGAAAGACACAAACTGGGAAATTACACCCCACCAAACAGGAATGCACTGTGGGATATTGAGAGCTTCTGGAGAAGGTATCCAATAGTGGGCAGAGGGGCAACAGTTATAAGAGTCTATATCATATGAGCGAATTGCCCAAATTGCGAACACTCATAATATCAACCTTGAAGTGCTTTTTCTGAGATCGTGATACAGTGATGAATGAGATATTTGCCCTTTCCTCACTGTAGTGCGATCTCGGAGTTGGAATATATATTTAGCAGGGGGTGTGGGGGGGCGCACTCCCCCACAATAGGAAGTTCGAGGTCCGGTATGTTCGATGATATGAGCGTTCGCAATTTGTGCAATTCGCTCTTATGATATAGACCCCAGTTATAACAGGTCATTCATTGTGAAATGTAATCATGATTCTGGGAAAATCCAGACCATAGTCGCAAGATTTTGGGACTTGTTTTCTAAAATGCTGAATAGTTCATCATTGTTCGATCAGACCCTTCTTTATAACTACAAGAGAGACAACATAATTTTTTTTTTTTTTTGAAAAAGGTAACCACAGGTTAAGAATTACTGAATGTGCCACCAATGTTACCTATATGATGAACTGTAGTAGCTTGAGCCTTCCCAGTATTGGGGATACTGTTAAGGAAGTATAGGCTTTTAACTGTAATACTTGGAGAGTGGTATCTCTCGCATTCTGCCAGATATGTTTTTGATATTACATGGGGAAGACTCAACAATCCTTGAAGAATATAGGGTATATGAACATATATATGAGATCCATAAAAAAAAAAATAGAAGCTAATGCCCTTTGTAAACACACTCTTTTATGTTCACAAAGTAGGTTTTTGTTTTAGGTTCTGAAACAGGAAGATATCAACCCAAAAAGGGGGATCATGGGAGACCCTCCTAGAATACCAGGCGATACTATAGCAGTTGCGACGTGATGTATCTACTGCACCAGGGTTGAATGACCAGGTTTCTTTGGCCCCAGCCCTAAAAATGAGAGCTTTAACGTTATAAGGTTAAATAGGGATTATTCTAGTACTTTTGCAATTTATTATTATTCAACTTTTGTAATGGATTAAAATTTACTATTCGCTAATATTTTGCAGACTATATTACCAACTTGAAAGATAAAAAGAGTGAACACTTTTTTTATTGAACACTGACAGCCAAAAGCAGTAAATATCGAAGACACGGAACAGTGATTTTTTTTTTTTCCCTCGGAAAAAAAATCACTGTTCTGCAAAAATAAATAAACCCAAACACAAAATAAAGTGGGGGGCTTTGCCCCCCACATCCCCCTACTTAAATATACCAACTCCAAGATTGCACCATAGTGGAGCAAATGGCAGTTCCGAAAAAGGCCCAGTGATTTTTTTCCCTAGGAAAAAAATCTCTGTTCCGTGTCTTAGATATTTAGTGCTTTCGGCTTTCATTGTTCGATAAAACAGCGTTCGCTCTTTTTGTTTTTCAAGTTTGTAATATAGGCCTAATATTTTATAATGTGTTCATTTTTACAGTATATTGTTAATGTGTATTTTGGGCTGCTCATGTAATGTTCTTTTTAGCATCAATTTGTTTAGATATAATATGGCGTATTTACTTTATTCAAGAATGTATTTTCTTGTTTAGGGTGCTGTGTTTTGTTTATTCAAGTCATAGGGATCAACCTGTATATTTTCTAGTGTCTAAATTTGAGCATTTCACTTTTCAGCTTTTTGGTGCATTTGTCACTTTGAGTGGGCGTTTTAATGGTACTATTAGGAAGTGGCAAAATGTTTTTTAATTTATTGTGGAAACTTGGTTTTTATATTGTTTTATTCTGATGAAGTCTTTTGTATAAGATGAAAGTGCTAAATAATAAAACAATATGCAGAGCTATTTTTTTCATACTTTTCATATTTTGAGTCTCCCGTTGCGATTTATTTCCTAGATGCACATCAGTTTGGTTTGGCCATTCCCAGAGGTGTTTTTGCTCTGGAACCAGCAGCAAAGGAAATTTATTAGGTTTAAAACCGCACAAAAGCTTTCATGCTACACAGGCCCTTCATCAAATTAAAACTAATGCAAAAGTAACAAATTAAAAAGAAGCATGCAAAAATCATGTGACTGTTCTGGAAGTTATTGAATTGTGATTTAAATGCATACAAACTAAAGTATAAGGTTTCAGATAAAATATTCCAAATAAAATATATGGAAAACGGGATGACAGTCAGATTAGCACTTAAAACCCCTTAGTTTAAGCAATGGCTTGAGAATAAATTTATCATTCAATCCTGATTTACTAACTGTTAGAAAGGTGATCTAGGTGTAAATGTTTAGTGTATGTTACTAGGTCACCTCCCCTTTTGACTGATAGTAACATGGTTACCTAGAAATGAAAGAGGATACTCATATGCTTAAAAAGTAAATTTAAACTTTTATACCATAGGTCTGAATAGCATTCAGCATTTTCACACGATGTATATCTGGCATGGTTTGAAGCACCCTAAAAAATGTCCTGTTCCTCAGAAAAGAAAATGCAGTCTTCCTCCTCCTACATTGTCCTGCAGGGCAAAGGGGAGTTGGTGAATGCATTCTCGGTCTTGGCAGGGAAGAGTCCTGCATACCTAATTTTTGTTCCCTGTGATCCTGGCAATGACTTGTTAAATTCAGAGAAGTCCAAAATTTATGTGTGTTTGCCCCATGGTGATTAGAAAGATGTGGGCTCAGGATATTGTATCCCTGGCAGTGCAGGACACATTCACAGTACCAGCAGTATATCACATGTGTTGGGACTGCATCCAGCTCAGTCTCAGGGCATGGCTTCTCATTTGCACCTGCTGGGTCTCCTACCAGGGGCTTTGGAGATGCTAGAGGTGCAGGAAAGCCCAACACTCATCAGGCATATCAGACAAGTGAAAGAGGTTATCTCTGTGGAGAGCTGGCCTGTGCCACTTGTCTGGATCACCAACAAGCTATCCAATTGGTCTCAGAAACCCGTTAGTTTGGTCTCTTGTACTGCACAGTCTAAGTACTAATGCAGTCTGTTATGTTGAGTTACATTAATACCCATCATGCCCTCATGGGTAATGGAGTTAACTGGCATTGGCTGGTTAAGTAGTTCCTTAATTGGGTGTCACATCTTTGGTATCAAAGACCCCTCCTTTTGACTGAGACTTTGATTGGTATGCTTGTATTTCTCTTTATGATCTGCTGGTTCAGCAAATCTATTTTTTTTCCCTTGGAAGTTATCACCTCTGGTCACAGGATCTCCAAGGTTACTGTTCGTAGAGCACATTTTGACCTTTTACAAGACTGAGATGTCCCTTAGGACTGACCCACAGTTTGTCCCTAAAACTGTATCAGAGTTGTCCTTAATACAGCTGTTCATCTCCCTGATTTCTTAATGAGAGTTGAATCTATGGGGGAGCAATACTTTTAAACCCTGGACATACATAGGTATTGTATAAGTAGTGGTCATGAATTGAAAACAACTGAACATCTCTTCATTCCTTTTGTTCCAAAGAGGCTAAGAAGGCTTTTCAGTGGTAAAGGAAACTATATAACTTGTTTAACTGCACTGTGTTTCACTCTTTTTGGAATGCCCTGTTGTGAAAAGTCACATCACCAGAGTCTTGACTGCTGTTGGTCCTTGCTTTAAGAAAATTCCACCATTACAGACATTTTGTTCTGTGACCACCTTGATGCTGACTTGCAGTTTCATCAAGTTTTATTGTTTTGAAGTGTAGTTTTTGAGAGTTCCTCCCTTGCTCTGGTGACCTTCAGGCTAGCCACCACACAAATTTGTTCCTCCAGGTGGCAAGATCCCTATGGCCCATGCATTCTTCCCAAGGTGCAAGAGCCAGTTAGTGGAAAGCTGGGTGTACACTTCGGGTCTCTGTCCCCACTGTTCATGTACTATACCATCCCAGGGTTTGGCATGGGTGTGTCAAAAGAGATTTCCCCTTGTATAGGAAAAGAAGTAAAAATGAGAGAGGGAAGGATGGATGCCATCTTAGATGGCAAAGAAGGCATAAAATGCAAACAAGAAGATATAGAAGTGGTAGAGACTTTTGCAGAGGAAATGTACAGGTAAGAAGAGGTAGTGAATTTTGTAGAGGAAATGTATTGGCAAGGAGAACATGTAAAGATTTTTTTTAGAAAATTATAGGACAAAGAAATAACGAATGTGATAAAAGAGGGTAAGAATGAATCAGCTCCAGGATTGGATGGTAAAAGCTGTGTGTATTATAAGGAAATGAATCTAAATGAAAGAAAAGTATCTTTTTAATATTAAATGAGTGGATGAAAGAAGATATGGAAGAAAATGTGGTGGAGTGATAAAATTTGTACGGAAAAAATTAAAAGAAAAGATCTAAAAATTGAAGGTCTGTAATGCTAAAGAATATAGACTAAAATATTTATGAAAATACTACAAAAAAGGGATGGAGAAAGTATTGGATTAGGTAGTAGAAGAAAGGATCTGTGGTATAAAAGGAAGAAAGGGAAAAGAAATGTTAACTATTTTTAAATAAGTAGTAGTAGTGATGCTTAAAAAAATAGAAGTACGACTGATAACATAAAGTAGCTAAAGCCTTTGATAAAATAAGCCATGAAGCAATGTGGTAGATTTTAGAGGTATGTGGTATAGGAGAAAAATGTTAATGTGATAAATGTTATCAAAATTTATGGGTACAAGTTATGATAAATGGATGAAGGGAAAACAAGTATTGAGAGAGGAGTAAGGCAGGGATGTCCAATTAGTATATGTTTATTTGTATTAGCAATTAATGTATAGTACGGGCATGAAGTGTAGTTTTTGAGAGTTCCTCCCTTGCTGTATTTATGAAATGAGGGGAGGTAAGATGGGAGATGGAAGGAAATGTTACCAAATAAAAAAACAACGGGTGGATCAGTGAGGTTGTAATAAGGATTGAAAAGCTGTTAAAAGGCTGGTCTACAGTTAAAATAAATTATAAGGGATTTGGTGAGAGAAAAATATATAAATAACTGGAATAAATTCTACAAGAAAGGAAGTAAAGATTTTTGGGAGTGACTTTTAGCAAGTATGAATGTGTAATAGTCATTGGCGACATAGTGGAACAAATAAGTGTCAGCTTGGTAGAAAATGTTTATCATTTCAGAAAAAGACTGTGTTGAATACTTATGAAAATAGCATATTTTTTGGGAATATATGTTTCCCATCCAAATGGTAAAAGCATTACTAAAGATGTTTTAGCTTCATTTGGGGATTAAGGCTGATCCCAGTGAGGAGGGATAATGTATAATTAAAAAATGGAGGCTTCAATTAAAAAATAAAAATCCAGTGGTGCTTTTAGCACCAATGCATTTATTTTGAGTAATGAAGGTAAAATAAATTAAATGGAAGTGATAGGAAAGAGGTTATATGAACAAATGTAAAGATGTATGAGGAAAAAAAGGATAGGATGTAATATGAGACTTAAACTGAAATTATGGAAGATTAAGTGAGGTCGGTGGGAAAAAACATGGTATAATATGATTTAAAAAATGTTTTGCTGTACTCACGGAGGGAATTAAAAGAATATGAAAAAGGCAATAAAAGGAGAAAATGTGAAGAATTTTATTAGACAAGTTACCAGTGAAATGGAGTAGGAATTATAAGGTGATGGTGGAAAGAAAATGTGTTACTGTAGTGAAGAAGAAACAGCAAACCTTGTTTTGTTTCTCTTTTGGATTGCAAAAAGAATAAGGAATCTTGTGAAAAGTTTAAAAATGAATATGGATGGGAAGATTTAAATCCAAAATATGCATATGATATTATATGAGGAGTATGATAAAGTAAATAAATTTGATATTGATAAATAAGAAACATAGTATGAAGGATTAGTCCATATAAAAATCACTTTAGCTGATCTAGGAGACGCTCTGTCTCTCTCTCTCTCTCTCGTACTCTCCCTCTCTCCCTATGGGGAGGAATAGACACCTTGTTAAAGTTTCCAGTAGTTTATTCAGTTAGGTTGTTGGACGAGTGTTCTTGTTCTAATATATTACATTCAGTAGGTCAGTTATTTAAAGGCATTTACAGACAATCGTGGAAGGGTCCATGGGAGCTGATTGGAGGAAAATCTAAGTGATGGAAAAACAAGGAACCAATCCCAAAGCTTAGAGATTAGTCCCTTATTTGAATATTCCTGAAAAACCTGTGAGGGTTAACTTGCTCAGCAGCCTGTGGAACCTCTTTTTTAGTTAAAAGATTTTATTTTTATTTTTAGCTGCTAACAAACAAAACATGACAACACACTGAGCTACAACTATAGAACTATTATTTAAGAAAACACTTTTGCTTGAGCTTCATCAGATCCATCTAATGGAGTGGTTTACACTTTGATCATTGAAAATGCCTGCTTTAGTGAGGCTGTCACCAGACTTAGTCTGTTTGGTAACACATGTAAAATGAGAGGTTGTATCTGCATCAGTGGGATTATATTCCTTGGAGTCAAGTATGGTAGCTTTTTCTTACTGAACTATTTCCAGTCTATCACATGTAATATGAGAGGTTGTGCCTACTTTTAAGGGGTTTGTTATTTCCTGACATATGATATGAAAGGCTGGTATTCTCTTGTGTAACAAAAACGGTTTACAGTGCCTGCTTATAAGAGGCTCATATACATGATTAATGTGACCTGTTCCCTGTCTTCTTCTTGATGAATCAGACCTTTTTATATGCAGGAGAGGTAATCACTTAAAGCTACTCTGGTGATTCCTGTTTTTGAGCAGTACATGCATCCAGAGAAATAGCATACAGTGGAATGAGAATCATTTTTTTAGAGAGCTCATGGATGTGCACAAGTAGGAGGAAAAAAATAAGGTTTGAGACCTCAGAACCTTTTCTGCAGTCTTTCTCTGCCCGTGGAATAAAAATTCACCAAGTATTGAACTGCAGAGTATAATTTTTTTTTAATAAACATAAGAATTTCAGATCTTTTTTGAGCATAAGCAAATTGTGCCTAAACAACAGTATTGAAAAAGATATGATTCCAAGGGGACTAAAGCTGTTCAAGAAACCCACGTGGAACATTAGTGGAGGAGGACTTGATCAAAGTGGGATGCAGTTTTAAGGGATGTTAGTCTCAAGGCGATTGAGATCTCCTTGGGCATAACAAAACTCAACTGGCTTCGATTATCAGCAGCATCCTAAACCTGGATAATTTATGCAAGGAAAACCCTGACTCCATTTCTAGACTTTTAGAGCTTGAAAACAAAGTTCAGGATAAGAAACTGCAAAACATCAGTGGGGACTTAAGGGACAAGGAGGAACAAACAAAACAATCGTTCCTCGACCAGGAGAAGGAGATGCCCATCTAGACACAATAGTGGGAAACATTATCCTAGGCACTGGAAGCATGACAAAGCTAACCACCTCCCCAAGCATGATGTTGGAACACAAGTGAGACTAGCCACACACACATTGCTGACCATAGGTTCATAGGTTGGTACTAGGCTATTGGCCCTAGGGCCTATACAAGCCTAGCCATAACAATTCCCTGGCTATTTCTTCCCACAGTATTTACTTCCCTGGACCTCTTTCTAACAGGGCAACTGACGTGATCCCCGGGGTGAATTTACTATCTCCCTTTCAATCATCAAGGTTCCTTTTGAAGAGTGCCAAAGAGGAGCTATGCTTGACATGTATTGGCTCTCTATTCCAGAGTCTGGGGAGTCTCTTGGTCAGGAACCTATCCCTCCAGCATGCTTTGTTCATTGTGATGACAAGGTTTAGATCCCTGGAGCGTGCGTCTCTGAGGCATTGGGATTTCTTTAAGTGTGTAGCATGTCCAACAGCTGTGGGTTTGACCTGGCCTTGTATCTTAAGCAGAGATCGCGTCTGAGTAGATGATAGGTGGAGTTTTTTAGACGGTCAGCATAGGGCATCAGCTTTAGGCCTGTGATTTTTTTAGTGAGGTATTTCTGTGGCCTTTCCAGTTGCTGCAGATGTCTTGAGAGGTACATACCAAATGGGGCGTTGTATTCTATAATGGTCTAATGAGGGATGAGTACAGTGGGACAATGACCTCCTTTTTTCTGGATGAAAAGCCCTTAGTGATGAGGTGTGCCAAATAGAAGGATTTCCTGACTGTTGTGGTGATGTGTCTATCGAAGGTGAAACCACTGTCCACCTGTGTCCCTCAGTCTGTTATCACACTTTCGGAGTTTAGTGTACTGCCACCTATGAGGTAATTCACAGGTACATGTATTTTCCCAAAGGGTATAGCTATACATTTCTTGGCATTGAGCTTGGGCCCATGGCTCTGGCACCAAGCATCTGTTTTTGTAAGGCCCTTTTGTAGAATATCCACATCATTTGGGGATTCAATAATGGCTCCCAGTTTGCAGTCCCTTAATGTTAGCCTGTACTTCAGAGAAGTAGATGCCAAGCAAGAGTGGTCCCAGGACCGAACCCCTGAGGTACTCCACTTTTCTGGAACTGGATTTGGAGTCTGCTGCTTTTATAGTGTGGGTTCTGTCAGTAAGCCAGTTGGCAACCCATCGAGTGATGTAGGGATTAATGCCCAGCTTAGTAAGTTTATCTATGATTCCAGAGGGGGGATGGTGTCAAAGGCCTTGGCAAGGTCCAGATAGGCTGTGTGGACCAGCCTTACCCTTGTCCACGGCTTTGGAGACTGATTTGAAGAAGTCAGTCAGGTTCAGGAGACAAGAGCGGCCCTTCACGAACCCAAACTGAGTGGGGTCCAGTGTTTGAAGGTTGCCAATGTCTTTGTTTATAAGTTCCATGATAATACGTTCCATGGCCTTGCAGATCAGGCTCGTCAGACTGATGGGGCGGTAGTTCCCGGGATCCAAGTTGGATCCCCCCCCCCCCCCCCCCCGTGAAGTGGGATAACTGTAGCTGTGTGCCACTCAGTGGGCACGAAGCCTGAGGTAAGGCTATGATTAAACATGACACTTAAGTGAGGTGCCAGTTCATTTAGTAGTTTATGTAGTACACAGGCTGGGATGTCATCTGGTCCCATGGATGCTGTATTCTTAGCTTTGGAGAGTGCGTTTTTACCTGTGTGGCCGTTATTACCGGAATTTGGCAATCTTTCGATATTGAGATGGGCCCTTTAGGGGGTGAAGTTTGCACTGAATCGATCTGCCAGGATATTGGCAATATCCTTGGGATCAATAGATTTAATGCTATTCTGTTGTAGCCGAGAGCGTATCTGAGCATTGCCATTTAGATTCTTGACATAGCTATAGAATGCCTTGTGGTTGTCTTTGGAATCTTTGGCAATTTTATTTTCGTAACTAGCTTTGGAGGATTTTCAGAGGAGAGATGTGGAAGGAGACAAACAGGCAGGATGTTCACCAGGGCCACCAGGGGCCTGCATTCGACTTAGCTGCACCCAGCATCAATACAAGTCAACAGGATATGACAGAAACACCCACCAGCCATAGCCACCATACCCCAACAGGGAGGCACACAATGGAGCAATCCTTCACCCAGACTCAGAGGTCTTCCCAGAGAGAGAGGTCCTGGAAAGGAGCCACGAAGCTGAAGGATTTGGAGAGAGCGACACAACAGAAGGGATCCAAAAGAACCAACAACAAAAACGGTCTAAGATCTGGAACCACTTGACATAAAACACTAACTCAGCTGGAGCAAGTAATCTTAAGTAAGGGTCTGCCTTTTATACCTTTAACAGAAGTAATTTGGTGGAAACTGTGATAGATAGACTGCATGTGAGGAAATTGAATCTAAAAGTATTTTTCAATGTCAAAGATAAGGCTGGAAGCAACACTGATAGAAATGACAATGGCATAAAATGGAAAAAGCACAGTGACTTTTGCCCCCTTGTGCACCCCACTCTGAGTGCGCGTGAGAGCAAATGTGAGGCTGATATCCGTAGAGCCCTCGGTAAACCACCTAGGTAGAAGTTGTACAACATTAGCAAGAAGAAGCTGGTTGCTTTAAAAAAATCTAAGCAGAGGCAAGACTCACAGGATCACAAAGGCAGATAAGGGGGGAGGCATCGTAGTCACAGATACAATTGCTTATAACTGCAAGATTGTGGCCATCCTTGACAATAACTGGTTTTACCATGTGATTTTAACACCGAGTGCTGCTTATAATTGAGAGCATCCAAGAATGATACATGAGGGTGATTTACTAGATGCCCAGGTTTTTGACTTTTGTTCATCCCCCACCCAAAAATACCAAGCTTCTTTGGGATCCCCAAACTCCGTAAGAATCTCTGGTCCTCCCTGCAGACCAGCAGTG
This sequence comes from Protopterus annectens, assembly GCF_019279795.1. Classification (NCBI taxonomy): domain Eukaryota; kingdom Metazoa; phylum Chordata; order Ceratodontiformes; family Protopteridae; genus Protopterus; species Protopterus annectens. Next base: position 331,884,088 of record NC_056747.1, read on the forward strand.
GCAAGTGGTGGTTCCATAACTAAGACAGTATCCATCTGTCTTGATACCCTGATAAACAAAACAATGGCAGACGCCAACAAATCTTTTATTTTAGACTCTCTGGGTTTTCTTGGGAAAATTAGAGATTCCAGTTAGCAATTCCACTATTTAGTCACAGTAGATGTGGAAGCACTTTATGTAGAGCTTCCAGACAGCTACTGTATTCAAGCAGCAACAGAGGCGTATGAAAAGAACAGGAATGTATTACCAGGAGGGGCAGAAGTTCTAGAAAGGTTATTGGACTTAACCTTTAGGAACACCTACTTCATGTTCAACAAGTTTTATAAGCAGACTACTGGAATAGCTATGGAGGCTGCTATGGCCCCAAGCCTGGCTAATGTGGCTCTGGAAAATGGGAGAAGGAGGCAGTGCTCCAAAGCCCCTGTTTTGCATTGATTAAATGCTACCTCCATTTTGTTGATGACATATTTATCATCTGGGATGGAGATGAAGCCACACTGACTTCTATGGCCATATCAGTAATTTCACCAACTTCCTGAGATTCACAACCTGTCACAGCAAGACCTTTGTCCTACTACTCAGACATAACCATATCCAAGGACACAAATACCTCTCTAGCAACCTGTTCAGAAAATCAACCAGGGTTAATATGCTGCTGCACAGTAAAAGCATTCATCCCCAGATCACAAAGAAAAATGTTATAAAATCTCAGGGGATGAGAATTGCATGCGTCTCCAAAGAGCTTAGAGATTTCATCACAGATCTAATCAACCTACATCAATACTTCCTGGCTAGGAGGTACAGCAGTAGATAACTAAATTCCATCCTCAACCCCATCAGAACTTTAAAGAGGCAGATTACCCTGTTTTGAGGGACCTTCTTGTGAGACTCCTCAGGTGCAACAGAAACCAACAGCAGGATCCACAGGAGGACAAAAGAATAAGCATGGCACACACTGTTACAGTAGATTACAAAACTATCAGAAAGCTCATGACTGACAGCTTGGTAATGATTATGGACAATAAACTGGAAAAAATTCTAGGACCTCATCGTTGTTTTGTATTTGAGGGCCAGGAACATTAGGGATTGGGTAGTGTGCAAATTCAGGCTGGAAGAAGACAACAGAGGAACTTAGCCCTTTTTGTACTTATTGCAAATACATGAGCAACAAGGAGTACTTCTGTCCAGTACTCGGGAGAAAAATCAACAGCACAGGGAAAGTGTGAACAAATTCAAAATCAGAATAGCATACCACCTGTTTGACATCAGACTACAGATCCTCAAAACCCAACTAGTGAAGCACTGCCATGATTTTCCAGACCATGAAGGTTTCCACTTCTACATTTTGGACAAGCTCACTATGGCTCCACTGAAAGGAACAAAAGTGCAATCCTTGAAAAAATGGAATTAAGCTGGCAGATCAGGCTGGACGCCCACCACCACCCTGGTCTAAACTTAAGCATTTCTGTCAAAAGTTTGCTTTCACTCAGGAAACTCGACCATAAATCATACAGCTAAAACACCTAACCGAAGATTTGGACATAAACTGTTAATTAACCCCAATTGTTGCTGTTAATATGAAAAAGTTAATCAAGTAATCACATTTGTAAGTCACTGCATCTACATTAGCATAGTGTATCTGGTGAACTTGTGACATGGAAAACAAGCCACATTATCATCATTATCTTTTTGTGTGATCTCTAGATGCTTACAAATCTAAAAAGTAACTGACATGGGTTTGAAAGAGTGTTTTTTTTTAACCTCATGATGTGCACAAACTTAAACAGCAACTTTCATTTATTTGAATTTTTTTCTTCTTCTGATTTGGGGCTTGGGGTTTCCTTTTGGTGTTAAGAGTGAGAAAAGGTGACCAAATTCTATCCTCCCAGTTAGATTGACAGCTCACTCCCATACCGATTACATCAGCCTCTTACATCATCTAACCCCATCCCGGGCCCCATGGTACCACCCTCTCTCTCAGGAGATTGGTTAACTGCCCTTCCACCTGATCCCTCCCAGTTTCCAGCCCTTTAGCTAGCCAGTCACAGAGCTATCTATCCCTCTTTTGCACTAACTTTATCACCTAGAACCCGAAGAGAGGAAGAATCTGAACAGAAGAGCCCTGACTTAACCGCCTGGAGAGAGGAAGAATCTGAACAGAAGAGCTCTCAGTAACTCCTATACTTGGGAAGAAGATTTACAATGATGACCCCAGACTGGAGTACCATAAGACCATGCTCTGGGACCAGCAGCATTCCACTCTCACTGCAGCTGCCCCACAGCAACAAGGTATAAATATTGAAGCCATTGGACCTGCATTTAACAATATTTCTGTAATCTGTAGTACAGTGAAAATTATTGTTCCAAGGCACTACTCCACACTGCTATAATCCTTACACCATAGGCACAATTTGCCTATGCTCAAAGAAGAGCTGAGCTTCTTATGTTTATTACAAGTTTTCGTATACTCTGCACTTCACTACTTGGTGGATTTTTATTCCATAGGCACAGAAAGCCTACATAAAAGGTTCTGAAGTCTCAAACTTTACTGTTTTTCCACCTACTTATGCACATCCATAAGCTCTGTTTAAAAAAAAATGAGCACTATTACTTGTTTTCCACTGTATGCTGTTTCTCTGGATGCATGTATTGATCAAAAATGGGAATCACCCAGTGTAGCTTTAAATGACTACCTCCCCTGCATGTAAAACAGGTCTGTCTTTATCAAGAGGAAGAAGAAAGCATTAATCATGTATACTAGCCTACAAGCTGGTACTGTTAACTTTTTTGTTATACAAGAGAATATCAGCCTTTCATATTATATGTCAGGAGATAATGAACCCCTTGAAAGTGGGCACAGCCTCTTGTGTTACATGGGATAGACTGGAAATAGTTCTGTAATAAATCTTTCATACTTGGCTCCAAGGAATATGAGCCCCACTGATGCAGACAGACTCACTTTACATGCGTTAGAACACAGACTAATGAAGTTTGGTGATAGCCTCGTAAAAGCAGGCATTTTCAATTATTATCAAAGTGTAAACCACTCTATTAGATGGACCTGATGAATCTCAGGTGAAAGTGTTTTTCTCAAATGTAGTTCTATAGTTGTAGCTCATAGTGTGTTGTCATGGTTTGCTTTATAGAAGTTAAAAATAAAACCTTTTAACTAAGAATGACGTTTCAAAGACTGTTGAATTGGTTATCCCTCACAGGTTTCTCAGGAATATTCAAATAAAGGACTAACCTCTAAGCATTGGGACTGGCTCCTTGTATTTCCATCTCTCAGGTTTTCCTCCAATCATCTCCCATGGACCCTTACGCCATTGTCTGTATCTGCCTTTAAGTAACTGACCTGTTGAATGTAATGCATTAGAACAAGAACACTCATCCATCTACCTGCTTAACTGAATTAACTGCTGGAACTTCAACAGGGTGCCTTTATTCCTCCCACAGGGTGGGTAAGAGAGAGTCTTCTAGATCTGCTAGCTGAAGTGATTTTCTCTAGACTAATCCTTTATACTCTTTCTTGTTGGTACTGTCACCGTCTGGGTCATAGGTGGGATACCAGACTTCACTTGAGTCCTCTGGATTACCTCTATTTTCTGATATTGATAAATAGGGGTAAGGTACTGTTTGTGATGGTATGGGTGTTCTGGTAAAAAAAAAAAAAAAAAAAATTGTGAGAATGTGTTGTATATAACAAGAAGATGGAAGAGGGATGATAGCACTAGCTGAAATAAGATGGTTTTGGAAGTAAGGGTGGGGGATAGAGGGTAAATATAAAAGAAGAAGATAAATGTAAATGTCCTTCTATTCACATGTTGCAGTATTCATAACAGTGGGGAGTTGCTGCCTGCAGCACCGCCTTCAAGCCAGTATACCAAAGTCTTTGCTCCTGGAGGGTACGTGTGACATCCCTTGTCAGGGCCATAAACCGATGTAGAGTATAAAGGTGACGTCTGCACACACCCTCCTCAGAATTTTCCTACCGCAATGGACGCTGGACTCCTGTTCGCCAGTTCCGAAAGCAGATCGCATTTTCAGATGACCGGTAAAAATCTCCAAACCAAACTACCGTTCTCCTGCCGATACAGATAAGTGCCCTGTTGGGTTTTTTCATTAACTTTGATTAGTGTTAAGTCGTACGTGTCAGCTAGAAAGGGGAAGTGCGCTTGTGGGAGACAAATTCCTCACAAGGACGCGCACGAGAAGTGTGCGTTTTGCTTAGGCGAGACCCACGACCATACATCCTGCCCTATTTGCAAATCCTTCACACTGAAAAACCCTTCGTAGCCGTCTTGCTGTACTAAAATTGTGTTTAGAAAATCAGAGACTCAGATGTCTTGCACTCTGTATGGAAGGGGGGTAGGTCTGTCAGAAGAGCTGCCAAGTAAAAAGGCCAAAACAGGCCGGAATTCCACGCTGCACCTCGGGTGTCTGAGAAGGTTCTTGAGGCTGATGAAAGCCCTGCATCTTCCCAGACATCTGTTTCCAAACCAGGCCCAGGAACCTCAATGGAAGCTGAGGTGGCAGAAACTTTTAATACGTCTGGTGAGGCTGTTTAGCCTTCAGGTCCTGATGGTGGAGGGGAACCATGTCTCAGTCAGAGGGCCTTTCTCCTTCACTTCCATGCAGGCAGACGTCTGCACCAATTCTCCCCCCACCAGTTACTCCCTTAAAGCAAAACATATTAAACACCCTGAACCCCAACCAGTTCCTGGATGGGAAGTTTTTTCCCAGTCTTTTTAAGGCCTTTCGAGCCTTACAGACACAGCAGACCCCACCAGCCCCCTCACCTCTACCTGCTGTACAGGTCTCAGAAGAAAAGTACTCCTCTTCAGATGAATCTGTTTCATATGAATCCCAAATAGTCCCCAAAGGATTTCATCACCCTAGAGGAGGAAGTCTTAATTACTTCTAGATCTCCAGGGGAAGAGATCACCTTTGGAGATGCAGTCTCCCTTATGAGGGAGCATTTTAAATGGCAGGCATCTGAAGTATATGACAGCAAGAATAGGTACTTTGACCTTTTACAAATGGAGCAACCTTCTCCTTCAGCAGTGGCCCCCTTGCTACCTGCCTTCTAGGATGCTTTCTTGGCTGCTTCTCTATCCCCTGACTCTCAACCACCAGCTTCCAAAGGACCTGACCGATGCTACAAGGTCCCTCAGGACACCCATTATCTCTTTAGGAACCCACCACCAGACCCAGCAGTTATTGCTGTCTTTGCTGACAAATCATCTAGGCAACTACCTTCGACTGATCTTTATCCCACAGACAGACAGTTAATTCATGGACAGAATAGGGAAGAAAGTTTATACCTCCTCCACTCTGGCTATTAGAGCTCTCAACTACCAAACACATATGACTAGATATGTCCTGGATACCATTACCAAGGCCTCCACATTACTATCTGAGGCTCCAGATTCTCCCATTAAAGCACAAACAAATACCCTCCTCTCCACTGCATTCCAAGTAACTAGGCACTCAAAGTGCAGTTATGATGCTGTGGAAGCCTCATCTAAGTCTGCTGCATCTGGATCAGTCTTGAGGTGATATTCTTGGGTGATATAATTATGCAAGTTCTTTTGTGTAGAGAATTTTTAAATGTATGAATGTAAAAAAATGTGAAGTGTGTAAGTAATTGATTTAATTTTTATGGTCTAAAATGAATAGAAATGTTAATGAGCACCCATGCTGTTTTTGATTAGTGCCACTGGGATCTTTTATATCCACCTAAGCTACTATTAACTTAGGCAGATGGGACCTTGGTTCAACATGTCTGGTAAAGGACTGCACATTTTGAAGTATAGCACACCCCTGTTAATGCACTGCAGTGTCGGTAATGGAAAAGGCTTGTGTTATTTAGGCTATAGTTCATCAGTGCCTGGGGAATGAACTGTGAAATCTAGAGGATGATTGAAATCTCCTATTCTGTTGTATGATGTTACAATATGTGCTGAACAAAGGTGCATTTGCCCAAGTCAGGTGGAGAAATATGGTTATTTCATAGAGTTCCTGTGCTTGGAATGTCCAAAGTGGAAATCTTGTAACCTACTGCAGAAAGCTTTCTTTCAGCTAATATGGTGAGTACATAGTCTTTTATTTACAGGCGTTTATATGCAGTAACCTTACAGCTCGAATGGCTTCCTCCTTTAAAACCAGTCTGTTCAACTGCCACACATTGTTTTTAAGCAAGAAAATAGTAGATGGTCTAATGTTGATAACACGGTAATTTCTCATATTGTATGTAAAACCCTATTTGTAAAGAACTAAGGATATTTTGAAAAACTGATCATCTATTTCCTTGACTGGAAAGCAGGGATGTCCTGTAACCAAATAGTTTTGTCACCATTGCCATTATATTGCTTTTGTTTGTGACAGAAAAACAATGCCTGACATTGTCAGGAGATAAATCTTGTGGAACTGATGACATCTCTGCTGTTTTAAGAGGATGCCTAGATCAGGACATACATGAATCTTGTAAGTAGCTTAAATATATACACATTTAAAAAACATTACAAGTTCAATGACCATTATATAAACTGGGCCTACTTGGAAGGTCAGCGTTAATCCTGTCTCTGGTGCCTACTACTCTGAATTTCTCCTGGAATACCTTGGAATTCTGCCCATGTTTTATAAATACTTTTTAGAGTGCCCTTACCTAATAAAACAAATTCAGTTTAATTTCTCCATGTCTTTAGGGTTCCTAATACCGTAACAGGAGTGGACCCCGTTCCTAAATGAATGTATGATTAAAGTTCAATAAGTTAGTATTGTTTCAGTCTTTGGTTTTAGCCAGAAGTGATCTTTGCAGCACCTGCATTGTGCCCAGAATTGACTCCTCCTGCAATTCATACAGAGTTGCATGTATCGGTAACCTATCTAAATATGACTATAAATTATTTTTTACAAGACTCATTGCTCCTGCTACTATTGGAAGTATCTGGGTATCTTTCTTCTACATTGCCCTTGTTTCTGCCTGTAAATCCTGTTATTTTATGACTGTGTCTTTCTGTACATAAGATATTGTAATCAGTGGTTGTAGCAATTTCATTATATCCGCGGTGGTGGTGCTGCGGTAGCGTTGTCACCTCACAGTAAGGCATTGTCCTGTTCGACTCTGAGTGTCTTCTGTGTGGAGACATGCGTGAATGGGCGTACCTTTGTTGAAGGTTGTGTGTCAGGGCTGGCAACTCGGTACGTAAAAATCAACTGCCAATCATTAGCAGACTGGAGTCCCGCTGTGGCGACCCCTAACTGGGAAAAGCCGAAAGTCATAAAGTTGTAGCAATTTCAATGATCATTGCTACTTTTGTCTTCTTTTTATGGTCTACATTGTACTGTTTTCTCACATGTATTTTTTGAAATGTTGGTGATGGGTGATCCCATGTGATACAAACATTATCGTTTTCTATAATGTTTTGTGGCTCATTTTTCCAGTGCTTCTCATGTACTTTAGTATTGTAATGTTTGTATAATCCCCAATGTAACAGTCTCACCACGTTATTATGCACATTTAAATGCCTTTCATTGTACAAGGCCCTCTGCCATTAGTGTATCACACCCAGCAAAATGATGTGTGACCGTTTCCAATTCTGTTTCACAAAACCTACATTTGTCTGTTTCTCTGATATGTTCAATGGACTTTATAAACCATCTGCTATCTTGAGCCACCAATATTATTTCCCTTCTCTGTTTTGATTAAAATTCACCTCCCCTTAACCATTCTTGTCAGATCCTAATCAACTTGAGATTGTTCCAGAAGTTTTCTGTGCTTGCAACTATATGTATGCCTTTTCCACATTTCTTGCCTTCTCGTGTGATCTTTCACCTCATATTCTTTCTTTTTTATTTTGGTACATTCAGTTTCAGCTTGATTTTTGTATGCTTCTGATTTGATTTCCATTCCCACTTGACACCAATATGCTTCTGTTAAACTAAGCAAGGAAGTCATCTTAGACTTGTACTCATATTTTAAAACTTTCACTATGTTTGGATTCTGTGAGGTCAACAGATAGGTATTCAGTCCTATGGTTGCAGATCTATACATGTAATCAGTTTAGAGGAAGCCCATACCGCCTTCAGAATGGGGAATGTATAATTTTGGTGTACACATATTTTTATAAATCATTTGATAAGAGTGAAGCATTTTTTCTTGTTTTCCTGTCCAGCTGATCCCAGTACCTTTTGAGGCTGGTCAGTCACCAAAAAACTGTAAGTTGGAACAGGAAGAGCAAATTGGTTTATAGCCTGGACTTTGCTACTAGATGTCAGGACTGTTTTCAGTATTAATTTTAGTCTTCTAGAATATTCCTAAGTTTTGTTGACATTTGTTCATGTTTTATTGTCCCTCCTTCATCAATTCCCAAATATTTATACACACCCTCCTCCGCAATTAAGTTCCTTTATATCACATTCCTGTCCTGGACTGATATTTTCTTGGTGCTGCAGCTTTCCTGCTTTAAAGGTTGCATTCGCACAATGATCAAGACCAAATTACATTTTTATATCATCTGAGGGTTTTTTTAAAACACCTTTATTGAATTATCACTTATGACATAGGTGAATTTACATTTATACAAAAGTAATCAAACTGTATTAAGAAATTAACATTAACAAAGATTATATTTCACAATATTGCTATGTATCATATAACCTAAGCAACATTACATAAATTATTCACATTCCTGCCCTTTTTTAAAATGAGACATCTTTATTAAACGATCACTTACAACATAAGCAACCATACATTTATATAAATGAAAACAGTCCACACTGACACAATCCTACTTGCAAGCATTTTACATTACAAACCATACTGACACTCCCAGTTGCAGACATTGTATATCTACCCAGTCATTTTCAGTCAAAACAATATATAGCTCATTTAAGGCCTGTCTTCCTTTAAACCTCATAGATGATATTCCTTTGGAAGCTAGGAGGGAAAAAATTTGATGAAGATCTGGAAGGTTTGTTTAACAGTATTTTAAGAGAAGTATCAACATCCTGGAAGAAAGCAGTGGCAGCTGTAATACATAAAAGGGTAAAGATCCATCAGATCCAGCTTCATACAGGCCAATTTCAATACTAAACAATGATTATAAAGTGTTCATGTCCGTAATGGCTAAAAGAATGACAAAAAGTAATGCCAAAATTGATAGATATGGAACAGTGCGGTTTTGTGGAGGGGAGGCAAACATTTGACAACATTAACAGAACATTGCTGATCGAGAGGAAGAAGCATGTAAGAAAATACCATTGTTGGAGGGTCTTGATGAGAGAAAGCATTTGAAAGAGTAAACTGGAACTTTATGAAAAGGGCAATGGAAGCATTTGCATTTCCTGAAAAAAATGTAAGGTTGATTAGGAGGATATATGAGGGATAGGATGTGAAAATTAAAGTAGGTGGGGGTCCCCTCTGATAATTTCTTCTTGAAGAGAGAAAGCAGGCAGGGGTATCCTCTCTCCCCTTTATTTGCATTATATGTAGAACCACTGGCAAAGAAAATAAGGGACTAAGAAATTCAAGGAAAGAATTGATGTGGTAGTCAAGAAGAGCTGGCTCTATTTGCAGATATTATTTTATACCTGACAAAACCAGAAAGAAACATTATATTATTGTGGAACATTTTGAGATAGTTTCATATCTTTTTTTGGCTACAAAATGAATGAAGCTAAACTAAAGGTAATAGCGGTAAATTATGTACCCACACACAGATTGGTTCAGCAATATCCATATTTATGGGGACATGATAAAATGAAGTATTTAGGAATATGGATTAAAAATGATTATGATGTGGCAGCTAAGGGATATGTGGGGCGAGACTAAAAAGATAATACAAAAACTGAGAAAGTGGGAGCTTTGTTATATGAATAGTAAAATACAAGCAGTCAAAATATTTTTAGTCCCTTTAGTCTTATACACAGGTCAGGCATATTTTTATCAACCAGAGTAGAAGTTGTCAATAGCAGTTAAAGAGCTGAAGGGCTTTATCATCTGAGAAAGTTTTGACCACTTGCAGTTGTGCTTTCAGTTCCTCATCCGATGAACTCTATAGTTTTAAATCGTCCACAAAACAAAAGTCTGTACAGTTTGTTGTTTTCTGTGAGCCAAATTGTAACCATGACATAATCAGTGACAAGCGTAATGGGTTTAAGGGCAAGACAAAAGAGCAGCAGTGACAGTCACCGTGGAATATCCCCTTTGAATTGTTATCCCGTAGGATAATAATTTGTCTTTTTTCATGGTATATATGCAGAGTGGTTTGCCACGGTTTCATGGTCACTGTAATGTAATCAATGTAGGATGTATCTTGTACATCTGTAAGCACTCCTTTACCCAAGAATGTAGGATGCTGTCAAATGCTTTTTCATAGTCTGTTCATGCCATACTTAGATTCTTCCCCTTTTTACAATTCTCCATTATGACTTTAACAATAAATGATCCTTTGTTCCATATGACTTTCTTTTATTACCCTTTTCTTCTACTGCCATGATTGAGTTTTCCCTGAGTGACTATAAACTCTGTCGGCATCAATTCCAGTATATAGTTTATACATTGACAGAAGGCAAGTTATTGGCCTATAGTTTTTAGGAAAACTTGTACTTTCACTCTTAAGAGGAGTATTGTTTTTCCTGTTGTTATCCAGGTTGGTGCCTGTGCGGTATAAGCATATAAATATTTCTTAATCAGGGCTAAATTATCGTGTAAAGACGTTAAGAATTTTAGCCAGAAGTTTGGTACTTCATATGGGCCTAAGGTGTTGAAAGTAGGAGCTTTTCTTAATTGTTTCAATTTCTCTGACCATTACTTCGTCCCATTTCATGTCCTGTACATTTGAACTTTTTACTGTTTCTTTTACTAGACCCGCGGTGGTGGTGCTGCGGTAGCATTGTTGCCTCACAGTAAGACGCTGTCCGGTTCGATTCTCAGCTAGAGTGTCTTCTGCATGGAGACATGCATGAATGGGCGTACCTTCGTTGAAGGTTGTGCGTCAGGGCTGGTAACTCGGCACGTAAAAATCAACTACCAATCATTAGCGGACCGGAGTTCCGCTGTGGCGACCCCTAACCGGGAAAAGCCGAAAGACACAACAACCGTTTCTTTTACTACTTCTATCCATTCAACATTATTATGTTCCACAGGGTCTTCCTAGATATTTCATCAAAAAGGAATCTAGTTCATTCTCTCTCTTTCGCCTTATTTCCCAATTCTCTATAAAACTTGTTTGGGTCATCAATGAATTGCTTATTTTGTCCTTTTTCTTTATATTTGTCTTCATATCTTCTAAGTTTTCTGCCTGGGCTGATATCTTTAGTTTATTGTTTGCTATAATGTATGATAGAGCTGCTGATATTGTGTATTTCACATCTATCTTTATAAGTATTTTTATCTGTTCCCTGTTCTGTACTCTTCTAACAGTGACACTTCTTGTCTCTTAATAGCTTTATGTTTTTTCTGTATTCACTACTTCCATGATGCCATTTGATTTCTTCCTTTCCTTTCCCTTATTGCCTTGTATTTAGTGGTAAGACTTTATCTGTTATTAATTTAGCTGCACAGTAATATATCCTATTTACTTCTGTTGTATCGCATGATAAGAGCTTTACTGGAGGGAATGAGTTAATGAACTCTGATTTTGGTTGTATTCCTCTTTCTTTCCAACTCCTTCCATTTAGTTTCTGATCCCTGAAATAAAAACGATTCCCCTTCCCTTAACCTGAACTTCTCTTTTGCTGTCTCCCAAATAATGTCAGTCTCCCCGCTTTCAGTTGTTCCAAAAATCTTGGCTTTTTTGTTTGCCTTTTTTACAACTTTATCCCTTCCCTTCCTTGAGTCTTAGGCTCACTTAACCCTAGTCAGTAGATTTCTGCCCTCCACATCCATTTATTTCTTTGTCATCAGTGCTTTAATTATTTATGTTTGTATGCCATTGTGAACCTTTTGGTATTATCACCTTGGGATTGTACTCTTAAAAAAAAAAAAAAAAAAAAAAAAAAGTCTTTGTACCTCTTGATTATAAAATCTTGCTTCAGTTTTGTATCATACTGACCGGTCTTAACTGGGTTGCTTTATAGAACCCTGCAGATTTGGCACTCACTAAACCAACCTGCTCCCTCAGTAGGAACCGCTTTTCCCAGCTCATTCTTAACTTTTCTGCTCCCAGAAAATTCCTTCAGTTACCTTTGAAGCTTCTCCTATACGTTACCATCTTGCTGATAGAAATATGCTTGTTCCACATATAAAGTCAGTGGGACCACGAACACTTTTAAGGCCAAAATTTTGTGATTATAAATCCAGGCTCATCATCCTCCAATTTCTCAGTTATTTTTAAACTTGCATCTTCCATGAATGTATTGCTGCATCCTGCACTTTTCCCCTGACCTGTACCCCTAGATATTTCACAGTTTACCATCAAAATAGCGAATGAAGGTTCGGCAAACATGGGATGTCGAATTACAGTTGGCTGAATCCCATGTTGCCGAACTTTCGTTTGCAAGTCTCTGGTTTAGCGAATGTACTGTGCATTCGCACATATGTGTTCAACCTTACTACTAGAGAATGCAGTACAGTGCGGATCAGGTAATGTACTCTTTTCCCCACTGTAGTGCGACCTCTGAGCCCCCTAAAGGGGGGAGGTGCAAAAATGTGAAGTTCAGTGTTGTGCGGTATGCTCGTACTGCTGACAACCAGAGCTTAACCTACTGTTGTAAATGGTGCTGGGGAAATAGTATGTTGAATAATGCCGAATTCGAATAATCGGCATGATATTTGACATACTGACCTACTTAGTCTTCCATCTTTGGTGTTATGAGTTGCTCAAATAAACATTTTTTTTTTTTTTGTCATTCGTGATTTTGATAACCCTTGTAAAAGTTGCTAAAATTAGCCATTAACTTCAGTGAGTCGTCTTCCATCCTATTCATCCTTGCATCCCTAACCTTCGTACGTCTTCCCACTTTCATTTGCCTCAGTTTTTGTGCAGAGATTTTCTGTGTTTTCAGCAGTATTATTAATGTAGATATGTCTAGGAGCAGCCTTTCTACCCTCATTGATTTTTTCCAAATGTGCTATTTTCTGTTTATTCTTTTCTAGTTTTCCTCTCTCTTGGTTACAAGTTTCTTCCTTTTTTTCTGTAACATTTTTAATGTTACTATGATGTCCCCACTCTGGGCCAGTAATCAAGGAGCTGGAATCCTCACCACTGACACTGGAGAGGGACATTCACTTGGAATATAAATGAGTACAGTCAGTTATTCCAGGTACAGACGTCTCTGCATCAATCACAAATTCCCTTAAGAGTACACAGGGAACACAGTCAGCCCATGGTCTGGATTTCTTTATATCTGTCTCACTCCAAGGCCCCAGTAAGGCTTCTCACTAGTACAACTATAGGTTTAAGTCCTCAGATGAGTGTCCAAGCCAAGTCCTCCAGCACCCTCTCTGTGAAACAGTGCTTTGTGTCCCTGCTGACACACACACACACACACCCCCCCTGGGAAAGGCTGGCACAGATATAACCGCTGTGTCCTCTTCTGCCCAGACTATAAGGTAGTTATCACTGCCACCAGACACTAGAAAGCCAGCTACCTAAGGCTGTTGCAAGGGTACATAATTATACTGAGTGAAACTAATGTTAATGCAAATGATAATGTTGACCAAACAACCAGGCTTCAGGAGTGGCCACAGTGTCACTAACAGACAGAAGTACTTTCAAAGGTTAAAATATTCTCTAAAGGGTCATCCACAATGAAAAGTTTAAATATATTTAATAATAAATAATAAAAGAACATGAAAATATGAAATATTTATTTGCAGTTGTTTCGGCTTTTCCCGGTTAGGGGTCACCACAGCAGGACTCTGGTCCGCTAATGATTGGCAATAGATTTTTCACGAATGCCGAGGTGCCAGCTCGACATTCAACCTTCAACGAAGGCATGCCCATTTATGCATGTCTTTAAAATGCCCACCCAACTGCGGGGAGGAATGCAGACTCCACACAGAAGGCACTCCGTGCACTCCAGCCGAGAATCGAACAGGAGAACCTCTTGCTGTGAAGGAACAACTCTACCGCTGCAGACCAGAATTTCATTCATAGGAAATATTAAAAATACAGCTGGAAAGATTCACACAGTTATAGAAAAACAATACTTAACTATTCTCACTATATTTTCCTACTGATCTAGAGAATTACTGTTCCTACATAATAGCGCAAGGCAAGATGAAGTAGGGCAGGGATCCTTCTGTGTCAGGTTCCATGAAAAAGACTGTCCTGAGACGTCTTGCCTAATATCAAAACATTGTTTTTGTACAGAATGACATCACATACATCTGGTTCTGACTTCTGCTTTCCATGCAAATCCCCCTTTGCTAGAAACTCAGGATTTATCCACCTGCATGTCAGTAATATGCACACAAGAGTATTGCTCAGAGTTGGTCCAGCTTCTGGAAGTCATAAAACAATTACAGACTTCTTCTCCTTCAGAGACCAACAAACCATACTTCTTGCAGACAGTTGTGTCTGTAGCTTCATTTAAAACTGAGATAACATCTTTATAGCCTAGGGCCAGTAATTTAATTTCTTACTATATTCCAAAGATAGCTGGAGCTGAGCTTAACCTTCTCTCTTCCAGTATCCTCTGTTAACATGTATATCTAATTCAGTTACAATAGTGAGGACCCACTGTTGACACAATTTTAGCACAAGCAACTTTACAAATCCATTTTAAATGCAAGCATCTGTACACTCAATTTGATATTCAAACAACATATAATTCTTTACTAAATTCCAATTAGCTGTGCTGGCATGTGTTACACATCCACTGCCGTACTTTTCCTGGCATCGCAGGCAGTACCTCACATCATCACAGTCACAAGCTCCTTGTACATATTGTGTGAACTTTCTTGCCAACATTCCCTCTCCTCCTTTTGAAATAAAGCCTTCAATTCCTTGATCTTTTCCCATCTTGTAACTATCGTTTTTGCATGTACATGCAACATGTTTTCAACTACATATATTTCAGTTCTCTTTCCTTAACTAATACAGAGGGAAGCACTAATGCTTTAACCTTTTATACTGCACTAACTGTTCTGTCACAAGTTGTATTGATGCATGTTCTGTAATATGTATGGGATTTTTATCTACAAATTCAACTAAGTATTTGTTCCTGTGAAATGTATGCCCTGTCTAATCTTGCCCAGCTATTATAACTGTGTGAAATGCAAGTGTATTCTATAGCTCTGTATAATTGTTCTGCCATGTCCACCAAGCCAGAGGCTTGCACTTAATCTCTTAGACATTTGTTTCCCCTGAGAGTAAAATACTTGGCCCTCCTGAACATCCATTTTATCCGTTTGTACATTCTAGTCCCTGCAAAAACAATTGGAGTGCTCTGATGGAAAATTATTTCATTCATTATCCTCTGCCCTGCTTGTGGTGTTACATAGATTCCTACCAATGTCATTCTTTCCACCTGCAATCACAAATCTACTTGGGGTGTCAGTTTTTTCCTCCTTGATAACCACTGGTGCCCATCTATTTGTAAGCAAGTGTATCCACTTTCCTTTTCCCTGTGAAGCGTGTTCTTCCCTAAATCCTTTTTTAATGATTTATTTATTTTCTTCTCTAGTTAAATGTTTTTTCTAACATTGTGATTTGTGCATGTGTTTTCCTGACAGATGTCCATATCTTTCTAATTTTTGTCTGGCCTATAAGACACATTAACATTCCAAGTAAGTATATTGAATGGCTTATATTTGGTCTTGCCTAGTCTCCTATATTGCTTTCCCCGGTTTGATATTCATGTTTACCTGTTCTTGTTGCCTGTGCTGAAATTCAAGAAAGATTATATCCCATCGGGCAGTATTAAAATGTGAATATCAACTTTCTGCATTATTTTTATTCTCTGTTTTGCTATTCCTTTCTGATGTTCTACCTCATGTTTTTGATCATGCAGTTGTCTGCTTGTCTGCCTAAACTTTGTATAGTTGTCTGGACTGTGCATGTCTGCTACAACCATTAAAAAAAAAAACACTCAACCCAAAACTGTGTACATCCTATCCTTTCTCCAGTTAAATTTTCCTCCTTCAAATCTCAAACTTCAGTGCCTTTAGTGCATTCCACTGTCAGATAATCCCCCTTTTAACACTGAATTCTTGACTAAACATTGGCTGCAGTAAAGTTAAATAGCATCCTATAACTTATTCTCCTGTTGGAACAAAACTGCTTTGCATCATCTAGTAGCTATTGATGATTCCCCCCACCTACATGATAGCTGAAATTTCAGTTGTTATATACAAGCCTAGCCTGGTAATCAAACATTTCCTTAGGTTTTAACTTCACTAGCTGATTTACAGCTTTCCCCAGCTTATCTAAATTTCCTTTTTAACTCTGACCTGTACAACCGTTTTTGTCTATCATTTAAAATTTTACTGCACTCAATCAGCTTATGGCTAATCCCTGTAGGTTCATAGGTAGGTACTAGGCTATTGGCCCTAGGGCCTATGTAAGCCTAGCCAAAAAGGTACCCTGGCTTTCGCCACCCAAGAAAATTATTTTCCTGTGCCTCTGTCGAGCAGAGCCATAGAAGTGATCCCTGGGGTAAATTTCCTATTACCCATCCAATCATCAATATCTTTTTTGAAGTGTGTTAATGAGGAGCTCTGTTTGACATAGATACGTAGTCTGTTCCAGAGAATGGGAAGTCTCTGGGACAGGAATCTATCCTTCCAGCATGTTTTGTTTATTGTGGTGACAAGGTTTAGGTCCCTAGAGCGTGTAGCTCTGAGGGATTGGGATTTCTTTAAGTGGAGCATGTCCAACAGCTCTGGGTTTGACATAGCTTTGTATGTTAGGCAGAGATCCCCTCTGAGTAGGCGATGTGCGACGGAGTAAAGCTGGAGTTTTTTGAGGCCGTCTGCGTAGGACATCTGTTTGTGGCCAGTAATCCTCTTTGTGAGGTATTTCTGTGGCCTTTCCAGTTGTAGATGTCTTGTGAGGTACATACGAAAAGGGGCATTGTACTCTATAACGGGTCTAATGAGTGATGAGTAGAGGGGAACAATGACCTCTTTTTTTTTTGGATGAGAAACCTTTTGTGATGAGGTGAGCCCCGTAGAAGGATTTCCTGACCACTGTGGCGATGTGATTATCAAAGGGGAGAGATTACTGTCCACCTGTGTCCCAAGGTCTCTTATTACACTTTTGGTGTTAAGTAGACTACCACTTATGTGGTAGTTCATGGGTACAGAGTTTTTACCAAATGGGATGACAATACACTTTTTGGCATTGAGCTTCAGGCCATGGCTTTGACACCAGGCATCTGTCTCAGTGAGGCCCTTTTGTAGTATGTCCACATCATTAGGAGTTGCGATTATGGCTCCTAGTTTACATTCATCTGCAAACTTTGTTAGCCAAAGACCTTCTGTGTTAGCTTGTACTTCAGAGAAGTAGATACCAAAGAGGAGAAGACCCAGGACTGAACCCTGTGGTACTCCACTTGTCACTGGTCTGAAGTCGGATTTGGAGTCTGCTACTTTCACAGTGTGGGTTCTGTCCGTGAGCCAGTTGGCAGCCGATCTTGTGATATAGGGATTTATACCTACTTCAGTGAGCTTATCTATAATTCCAGAGTGGGGGATGGTGTCGAAAGCCTTGGCGAGATCTAGATAAGCTGTGTGAACCACCTTGCCCTCGTCTATGGCTTTGGTGACTGCTTCAAAGCAGTCAATCAGGTTTAGGAGACATGATCTGCCTTTTACAAACCCGAACTGGGTAGGGTCCAGAGTTTGGAGATTACCAATGTCTTTGTTTATGAGTTCCATGATACGTTCCATGGCCTTGCAGACCAGGCTCGTCAGGCTAATGGGGCGGTAGTTCCCGGGGTCCGTTGTGGCTCTCCTTTGTGGAGTGGGATAACCGTTGCGGTGCACCATTCAGTGGGCACAAAGCCTGACATGAGGCGATGATTGAACATGGTACTTGGGTAGGGTGCCAGTTCATTCCGTAGTTCGTGTAGAACGCAGCCTGGGATATTGTCAGGTCCCATGGATGCTGTGTTCTTGACTTTGAAGAGTGTATTTTTTATCTGTGCAGCCGTGATTACAGGAACTTTGCATTTTTGCGGTATAGAGAGAGGTTCAGTGCTAACTTTACCCCCCTCTCACCCCCTAGAGGGCCCATCTGCCAGGATGTTGGCAATATCAGTTGGTTCTGTATATTTAGTGCCATTGTGCTTTAACTCAGAGCAGATCTGAGTGTTGCCATTGAGATTCTTGACATAGCTATAGAATGCTGTGCGGCTGTCTTTAGAGTCAGTGGCAATTTTGTTTTCGTAACTAGCTTTGGAGGATATTATAAGTGATCTCAGCTTCTTACTGAGGTTGACCAGGGAGTTCCTCCAGTCATGGTATTTTACTCTTTTTTGCAACAGTTTTCTTTCTTCTGTTGTAGAGTTTGTTTATGGCATAGGACCACCAGATTGGATTCCTTTTTTGGAGGATAGCATCTTGGTTCCATTAGGGATAGCATGATCCATGCACTCATGTAAGTGCTTATAAAGTGCATTTGTGTAGGATTCAGCAGTCGTACCTCTATTGTCTATGGGTGTCATGAAGTTTGCCACTTCTGTCTTAAGAAGTGTGAAGTTGGCTTTGGAGAAGTTTTTTACGGTGGTTTCCCTAATTGGGGGTGGGGGTGGGATGTGGATGTCTATGGTGATTAGCTTGTGGTCGGATCTGACCAATGAGGAATTGACCTCTGGTGTGGAACACCGGTTGCCCATGTTGGTAATGACCAGGTCTAGGATATTGCTGCCCCTGGTGTGGGTGTGTATAAGTTGATCCAAGGTGTTGAAATTTTTGAATTCCAGAAAATGTTGAGCAAAAGAGTTGGTACAGGTGTAGTTTTCCCAGTTAATGGTGGGGTAGTTGAAATCGCCCATTATTAGGGTGTTGTGTTGTACCCTAATACTTTCCAGTGTATGAAGAAATGAGGAGTGGGAATCATGGGGCATGGTGGGTCTGTAGCAAGCTACAATTTGGATTGCAGTCTTGCCCAGAGTTAGTTGCACTTGGATAATCTCAGATGCATTATGCTGTGCAATTAGCCTGGAGGTGTGGATATCCTTAATGAATATGGACACGCCTCCACCTTTAGTGCTTCATTCCGGGTTAGGTGGCCAAAAGATGTGGTATGAATTCTAGCCTGGTAACGCAGGGGTGCTCTGTGGAGCTTTTGAACCAGGTCTCTGTCACTGCACAGATGTCGATGTTCTCCATTTTAAGGAGTGCCTCGAGTGAGTGCATTTTTAGGTTTAGACTTCTAGCATTGAGTAACATTACCCTCAGATTTTGCTTGCTTGTACCTGTTACTGTGGTGAATTTGTCATTTGAACCTTGCCTAAAAAAGGCACTATAGTGGTGGCAAGAGCCTTTGCCAGTATCTGGAATCCCAAGGGCGACAGGTGCAGGCCATCTCTGGCAAAGCATCGTGGTCTGTCGATCATGTCGTCCCAGGCAGACAAATACTGGATCCCCTTAAATGACACCAGAAGCTTAGCCAATTGTTGAAGTCAATGATTTTGTCCTTGTACTGTGGTATCATTCTGGGTGATGGCAGGATTCTTCTCAGGGCTAGGGTTGTACCTGCCTGAGCTACAAGATCGGAGAGCTCCTCCATGCCTCTCTTCATGTAGTCCAGGAAGGTACGTCTCAGGTCATTCACACCAACATGGACAATGACAGTGTCCTGTTTGTACTTGTGGAGTGACCTGAGTGTGTGCGTTATGTGGCGGATCCTGGCACCTGACAGGCAGCTGACAGTAATTTTCTCCTTGTTTAGCCTGGTGAGTGGAACATCAGTGTGCCTGATAGTCACCTATGACTAGAGTGGCACACTGAGTTTGTGGGCTATGCGTCATTTGTATTGTGTTGGGGGGTGGAGTTTGCTTACGTTTCTGCTTTGGAGGTCCCTGATACTTGGGCAGGTTTTTATTGAGAGCCTCCGTTAATGTAGGTGCGTGTTTTGTGTTTCTATGTGTGTGTTTTGGTGGTGTAGGTTTTGAGGGACTATTTGATGAGTGTGGTGTGGTGCAAGTGTTTACCTTCTCCTCATGACTGTTTAGTCCAGTCTTGGGTAAAGAGAGCTTTGCTTCCAGTTTGGCTATATAAGTGCAACTCTCACAGATTGTAGTGTTGGATGGTAGAAGGTGAGGGTTGTCTGTGTACATGAGGCAATTGCTGCATTGCCCCAACATGCCCAGATTCATCAGGTAGACAGGAGAAATCACCAGGAGCTGACCCTTAGACATGCTTGGATAGGTGCTTATTTATTAAGTACTAAAAACTGCTTTCCTCTAGACAAGTGAGGAAAGTTGAGTGCTGTGGTAATTTACAGCTTATTTAGTGCTTACCACGAGTTCTGAACAAGTGCTGAGTTCAAAGAAACAGATTTGAGTGCTGAAACTAGAAAACTGGCTAGTTCTAAGAAACAAAATTAAGCTAGGCTTCCCTCCAACACAGAAAGGCTTGGGGGCTCAGAAGCCTGCAAACAGTCTAGACCACTTACAGGAAAGGCAGGAAACGAGCTTAAAGGACCACTACGGGCAAATGATGAAGAAAACATATATTTTTTATCTTGCCATGATTTACTACACCTCCCAAAGCTGCCTGCAGCAAAATAAGTACTCATTCCTAATTTTATTTTGTTTTTACTCTTGTCTGCCGTCATGGGGGCAGACATCATGATTCCTTTGGAAAGCTAAATCTGTCCCATAATGCACAGACTGAGAACAAATAGCCCTACTATTTGTTGTCAGACTAGACTTCCATTCACTTAGAATGGAACACCTGAAAAAAACTGCCAGGTTTGAGAGTCTGCAGCTCGTGTGTCATTGACTGGAATGCGCTGAGTTTTACAAAATGCTGTTCCTACTGATATACTACACATTCTCTGAAAGAAACTTGCAAAAGTGTCAACAAATTACTGAGATAAAGACTTTTCACAAGGAGCAGTTTTGCAAGTTTCAGTTCCTGGCCAGGTTACTCCTCCCATCTCCCCTCCTTAAGTGGGCTACAGTCTCACATTTTCAGCTCTACTAGATTCAACTATTTAGTCAGCTTTGCATGACAATAGACATAAAAAAATCACAGCCTGGTGTGCCACTAAATCTTTTCCCTTGTATGTCTCTATGCCTCTTCACTTCTGAATAGCATTTCCCAGGGGGAAAAAAAAAAGCAAATGCATCAGTCCAGAGTTTAGGCCAGTCTATCCATTTAAAATGTGCACAGTAAAATATACAACTTATAATGCATTTTGGCTGCTGACATGGTTATCTTTACATAGTTATTCTCTTATAGTATAACCTGAACTTATGGTATTTCATGATCAATTTTACAACAGTTCTCAGTTTCTTAACGTATACAGCTCAGCAAGCTCCTTGTGGTGCCCTGCAGAGTCTTACAAGCGGCCGAGAGACAAAAGAGAGACTTTGGACTTGATTAAGTATTGTTTTTGCTTGTTGTTTCCCTGAAATGCTAATCCCGCCTGAAACGCAGCTTTTCAGTGCTTCTGTGGATCCCTAGTGATATCTGCATTGCTTACTGTACTTATTTCTTTGTTGCACTTGAAAAAAGTTACTGTTTGTCGTTTTTACATTGTTACCTGTAACACAGTCGCAGGCTACATACTCAAGTGCGCTAGCCTCCTCTGTGTATTTAAAGTAATTTAAGCTCTGCATTTCTGTTTCTGAAAAAAAAAAAAAAAAAACACAAAAAAACTCCTTGTTTTCCCGCCTTTCTGAACTAGTCTAGTCCAGTTTTCAGGCTTTGCTGAATCCAGGACTGTGGTAAAGGTTCCTGTGTTGCCCATATCATACTTGGATAATTAGGTGGCTTCCTTGTTCACTGTGAGAGAGGGAACTCTGAGCAACCTATCTGTCCCTGTAGGAGTGGTCCCAGCCCAGCAACTTGTAGCTCATTGGCCATTTCGGGCTAATTTCTATCCTTTTGATCTCCGTGGTATAAAAACCGCCTAGCGCGGTTTTGCGCAGGTTTGCTCAGCTCTGTTTAGCTGCGGTTAAACTATTACAGGCTCCACGAAGTCTGCACTTCAGTTTTTCCCTTGAAACTTGATACACTTCAACCCAGCACTAGAAATAAGGCATTTTAAGACCGGCACTTACTAAAACTCACTAAAAACTAGCACTAGCTTACAGCTGGCACTTCAGCCCTATACTCCGAAAGTATAAGGCTCTTTACTCATCCAGTCAGCAATACAGTCCAAACCATCTATTCAGGCATGTTCAAGGGACAGCTTCAGGTGTACTCTCTGGTCCAGCTGGTGAATCTGGGCATCATGAGGCAATGTTACAATTGCCTCATGTACACAGACAACCCCCTCCTCCTCTCAACCAACAAAAACATATGTGAGAGATGCAGCTACACAGCCAAGCTGGAGGCTAAGCTATCTCAACCCACGACCGGATCATCCAGTCACAAGGAGAAGGGCAACACCAGCACCACATTACCAGACTCGCATAGACCAGCCATAGCTGCACCAGCAAACAACTCTCAGAAACACGCAAAAACATACTCAGAGGCTCTAAATAAGAACCTGCCTAAACAACAGAGACCTCCTAAGCATACACCCAAGTAACCTCCACCCCCCAACAGAAACCAGGTTACACATACGTCACAACTTCATTGTGCCAAGCAAAAACTGCCCCTAAGGCTAAATAACACACCTAACACACTAGTAATCGGTGATTCTATCATCAGGCACACAGACGTCCCACTCACTAGACTGAACAAGCAGAAGGTTACCGTAAGCTGCCTGTCGGGTGCCAGAATCCGCCACATAACACATGCACTCAGGTCACTCCACAACAAGTACAGATATGACTGTCATTGTACATGTTGGCATAAATGACCTGAGATGTACCTCCCTGGACTACATGAAAAGAGACATTGAGGAGCTCTCTGCCCAGGCTGGTATGACTCTGACTCTGAGTAGCATCCTGCCCTCACCCAAAATGATGCCAGCATACGAAGAAAAAATGATCAGTTTCAACAATTGGTTAAACTACTGGTGTCATTCAAAGGGGATCCAGTGCTTGTCAGCCTGGGACGACATGCTTGACGAGCCACGTTGCTTTGCCAGAAACAGCTTGCACCTGTCGCCCTTGGGCTTTTGAATACTGGCCAAGACTCTTGCCGCCCCAATACTGCCTTTTTTAGGCAAGGCTCAAAAGACAAACCCGCCTCCATAAACAACAATAATAAACAAAAACTGAGGGTTATGCTGCTCAACGCCAGAAGTCTAAACCTCAGAATGCACGCACTCGTGGCTGTCCTTAGTATGGAAGAAATCGACATGTGTGCAGTGACAGAAACCTGGTTCAAAGCTCCAGAGAGCACCCCAGCACTACCAGGCTATAACTCCTACCATACCTTTAGGTCCCAAAACCAGGACCGGAACACAAAAGGAGGGAGTGTGTCCATATTCATCAAGAACACCCACACCTTCAGGCTAGTAGCACAGCACATGGAATCAGAGACCATCCAAGTGCAATTGACAGCGGGTAAATTGACTGTTCAATTTATAGCTTGCTACAGATCTCCCACCTTGTCTCAGGACCCTCACGCAGCATTCCTGAGAACATTAGAAAGTATGAAGATTCTACCCAACACCATGCTACTGGGTGACTTCAACTATCCAACATTGACTGGGAAAACTACTCGAGCTCAAACATCCTAGCCCAACGCTTCCTTGAGTTTATAAACTCAAACGCCCTGGAACAGCTGGTTACCACTCCCAGAAGAGGTGACAACATACTGGACCTGGTCATCACCAACATGGGGAACCTGTGTTCCACACCTGAGGTAAACTCGTCATTGGTAAGATCAGATCACAAACTAATCACACTGGACATCCACATCCCCCCCCCCCCCCCGCAGTCAAGGAAATCAAGGTAAAAAACTTCTCTAAAGCCAACTTCACACTCCTCAAGACCGAGGTGGGAAGTTTCAAAGCTCCCAATCAAATGGAAAATGATGACTCATCGGCAGAATCCTTTACAAGCGCATTCTATGAACACCTTCAAGAATGCATGGACCAAGCCATCCCAAGTAAAACCAAGACCAACTCCTCAAAAAAGAGGAAGCCAGTCTGGTGGACCCCGGCCATAAATAAACTTTACAACAGAAGGAGGAAACTCCTGCAAGACGGAACAAAATCCCAAAATAAGAAGGCATCTCTGATTAACATCAGTAAAAAACTGCACTCCCTCATTAAATCATCCAAGGCCAACTTCGAAAGAAATATAGCCAATGACTCTAAGGATAACCACAAGGCGTTCTTTAACTATGTCAAGAGTCTAGGGGCAAACTCTCGGATATGCTCCAAGCTAGTGCATAATGGCCATAAATACACTGAACCAACCGACATTCCCAACATCCTGGCTGATAAGTTCAGTGCAAACTTCACCCCCCCTTCTCCACCACAGGGGCTAGCACCCATCCCAGTAGAATGTGGCTCTCCAGATATCTCAGACACACAAGTAAAGACAGCCCTTACAAAGGCCAAAAACACAGCATCAATGGGACCAGATGGTATCCCAGGTTGTGTCTTACACAAGCTTCAAAATGAACTAACCACCCATCTCAAAACACTATTCAAACTCAGCCTCTCTACAGGCTATGTACCCAAAGAATGGCGTACAGCAACAGTCGTACCACTCCACAAAGGTGGTGCCACAACTGACACTGGGAACTATCGCTCTATAAGCTTGCCTAGCTTGGTCTGCAAAGCCATGGAACGCATTGTCATGGAGCTCATTAACAGGGACATTGGGAACCTCCAGACACTGGACCCCACCCAGTTCGGCTTTGTTAAAGGCAGATCTTGCCTCCTGAACTTGGTCGACTTCTTCGAAACAGTCACCAAGGCCATAGATAAAGGGAAGGTGGTCCACACAGCATATCTGGACCTCGCTAAGGCGTTCAACACCATCCCACACTCAGAAATCATAGAGAAACTCACCAGCTTAAATATCAACCCCCATGTCACGAGATGGGTTGCCAATTGGCTCCCAGACAGAACTCACACGGTAAGAGTGGCAGGTGCCATGTCTGACTGTAAACCAGTCACAAGCGGAGTCCCACAGGGGTCAGTCCTGGGACCTCTCCTGTTCGGTATATATTTCTCCGAAGTGCAGGCAAATGCGTAGGGACTGTGGCTAACCAAGTTCGCAGGTGACTAAATTGGGTGCAATAACTGACTCTCCGGCTGACAGACATCCTGCAAAAGGGTCTCTTAGAGACAAACACCTGGTGTCAAAGTTGCGGCCTCAAGCTAAATGCCAAAAAATGCATAGTAATCCCATTTGGGAAAAACAAAGTACCTACAAACTACCACATAGATGGGAATCCACTAAGTACAGAAGAAGTAATTAGGGACCTGGGTACCCAAGTAGATAGCATGCACTCCTTTGAGAACCACATAGCCAAAATGGTCAGGAAATCCTATGTGGCACACCTGATCACAAAGGGTTTCTCATCTAGATCCAAGGAGGTGATTGTGCCCCTTTACTCCTCACTCATTAGGCCCATAATAGAGTACAATGCCCCATTTGGGATGTACCTCATTAGACACCTGCAACAACTAGAAAGACCACAGAAGTACCTCACTAAGAGGATTAAGGGCCTTAAACAATTACCCTATGAAGCATGACTAAAAAAGCACCAGCTCTTCTCAGTCGCTTACCGTTTGCTCAGAGGTGAACTATGCCTGACCTATAGGGCCATGTCAAACCCTGAACTAATGGACATGCTTCACCTCAAAAAACAAGATCCCTCAGAACCACTCGTTCTAGCGACTTGAACCTATGCACAACAATAAACAGGACATACTGGAGGGATAGATTCCTATCCCAACGACTCCCCTCACTCTGGAATAGAATCCCAATCCATATTCGACAGAGCTCCTCTCTGACCCTCTTCAAGAGAAATCTTGATGAGTGGATGGGTAATCGTAAGTTCTACCCTGGGATCACTTCAGGAACCCTGTTAGACAGAGTCCCAGGTTACTAATCTAATGGGGAGGCGAAAGCCATCACTCTGTGGCTAGGCTTATAAATGCCCCTGGGCAGATAGCTTAGTACTTACCTATGAACCATGACCTCCCAAGCCTCTGATGTGACCTAGTACTTTTTCTTACTATTGCTTTGTCCAGTTTGTCTTAGTCCTCTCAGCAACAGACTCCTGGAGAAAACTTCCAAAGCAGATACTTGTATTGAAAGAGTAGCAGCAGCTGTAGCAGTAAAACTACACTCCAAAACAATGCACTCCTAGTACTGACAAACACAGGAGAATGTATATGTCTGAATCAAGCAGTGATGAAATTGCTAGGGACTTCACTGAGCACAATTTTAATCTTAATCTCCCCATTTCATAATCCATAACATTCGCACCACACTTAAGGCACACTTCCACCTTCCACAAACACATATACCCACACCCACACAACATACCAGTCAAATTTAAGGCTTTTCCCACCTCTCTGCAAAACACTGCTGTAATGGCTTTGGAAAAAAAATGAAAATGATTGATGGGTGTTGGTTGAAGACTCCCATCCATATCTCTCAACAGTACAGATTTTTGCAGAAAGTCCAGACTTTTTATTTGTTTTTTCATAAAATTGCAGTTTTCTGTCAAATCACGGGCAAATCATTGAACACTGAAGTCAGAAAGTTGACAGGCATTTGATTTTCAGACTTCATATCCTTAAGAAAATTCACTCTAATGCAAAACCTTTTTATCAACTTTCTAAGTTTGTAAGTGCAATATTTATAAATTGTCCCATTTTGGGGCCTTTGTCCCCTATTATTTATGGCCTTATCCAGATTTATTGTTCTGTAATGTTGAGAGTTATGCTGCCATCCCTTCCTACTGGAGCCAGTCCACTGCACTTGCACAAGTGTCCCCCTCAGCAGGGCAGCAAGCAGGTATCAGTGCAGATTTGCTTTATAATTATTTTACACCACACACACACACACACACACACACACACACAGTAAATCTTGTTGTCCATGTTATTTCTTCTTTTCCATGGTTTCGTTTCTCTTACTTGTAATGTTGCTTTTATCATTTTTTCTCCTGCCTCCCATGTTGTGTCTTTCGGCATTTCCCGGTTAGGGGTCACCACAGCGGAACTCCGGTCCGCTAATGATTGGCAGTAGATTTTTACGTGCCGAGTTGCCGGCCCTGAAGCACAACCTTCAACGAAGGTACGCCCATTCACGCATGTCTCCACACAGAAGACTCTCTAGCTGAGAATCGAACGGGACAACGTCTTACTGTGAGGCGACAATGCTACCACAGCACCACCACCGCAGCTTCTCCTGCCTCCCATATCTACCCTAATTATTACTTCTAACAAATACTTTTTCTCACTCTTTCTTCTCTTCCCCTCCTCCTCTTTATCCACTATTTGAACTTTTCCACTCTGACATTTGCTTTATGGCTAAATAATGAACTGTCACCCTTATGTCAGCACATTTCAGTGCTACATAATATTGTATTTAGTCTAATAATAGATTCATAGGTAGGTACTAGGCTATTGGCCTAAGGGCCTAAGTAAGCCTAGCCAACATGTTTCCCTGGCTTATGCCACCCAAGAAAGTTATTTTCCTGTGCCACTGTCGAGCCGAGCCGCAGAAGTGATTCCCGGGATATATTTTCCTATCACCCATCCACTCAA
Organism: Protopterus annectens; assembly: GCF_019279795.1. Taxonomy (NCBI): domain Eukaryota; kingdom Metazoa; phylum Chordata; order Ceratodontiformes; family Protopteridae; genus Protopterus; species Protopterus annectens. The sequence goes on from NC_056747.1 coordinate 331,911,852, forward strand.
AGATTTTTCTTGAAAAGTGCTAATGAGGAACTTTGCTTGACATAGATGGGTAGTCTCTGGGACAGGAATCTATCTCTCCAGCATGTCCTGTTTATTGTGGTGACAAGGTTTAGGTCCCTAGAGCGTGTTGCTCAGAGGGATTGGGATTTCTTTAGGTGTAGCATGTCCAACAGCTCTGGGTTTGACATAGCTTTATATGTTAGGCAGAAATCACCTCGGGGTAGGCGATATGCTACGGAGTAAAGCTGGAGTTTTTTTAGATGGTCAGTGTAGGGCATCGGTTTGAGGCCAGTAATCCTCTTTGTGAGGTACTTATGCAGCCTTTCCAGCTGCTGCAAATGTCTTCTGAGGTACATTCCAAAAGGGGCGTTGTACTCTATAATGGGTCTGAGTGTCAAGTAAAGGGGAACAATGACCTCTTTTTCCTGGATGAAAACCCTTTTGTGATGGTGTGCCACGTAGAAGGACTTCCTGACTACTGTGGCGATGTGATTATCAAAGTAGAGACTACTGTCCACCTGGGTCCCAAGGTCTCATCACACATTTTGTGTTAAGTAGGCTACCACCTATGTGGTAGCACATGGCTACAGAGTTTTTACCAAAGGGGATGACAGTGCACTTTTTGGCATCAAGCTTGAGGCCATGGCTCTAACACCAGGCATCTGTCTCAGTGAGGCCCTTCCGTAGGATGTCCACATCATTTGGGGACTCTACTATGGCTCCTAGTTGGCAACCCATCTTCTGATGTAGGGTTTTATACCTAGTTTAGTGAGTTTAGCTATAATTCCAGAATGGGGGATGGTGTAAAAAGACTTGGCGAAGTTGAGATAGGCTGTGTGAACCACCTTAGCCTCATCGACTGCCTCAGAGAAGTCGATTTGGTTCAGGATGCATGATCTGCCTTTCACAAACCCGAACTGGGTGGGGTCCAGAGTTTGGAAGTTACCAATGTCTTTGTTTGAGTTCCATGATGATATCTGACAGGGCTTCATGGTAAATCACTTTGTGCCTGCTGAATGGTGCACAGTGACTGTTATCCCACTCCACAAGGGGGGAGCCACCATGGACCCAGGGAACTACCGCCCCATTAGCCTGACGAGCCTGGTCTGCAAGGCCATGGAACATATCATCATGGAACTTATAAACAAAGACATTGGTAATCTCCAAACTCTGGACTCCACCCAGTTCGGGTTTGTAAAAGGCAGATCATGTCTCCTAAACCTTATAATCTTCTTTGAAGCAGTCATCAAAGCCATAGACAAGGGTAAGGTGGTTCACACAGCCTATCTAGATCTTGCCAAACCTTTCAACATCATCCCCCACTCTGGAATTATAGATAAACTCACTAAACTAGGTATAAATTTGTATGTCACAAGATGGGTTGGCAACTGGCTCACTGACAGAACCCACACTGTGAAAGTAGCAGACTCCAAATCCGACTTCAGACCAGTGGAGTACCACAGGGTTCAGTCCTGGGTCCTCTCTTGTTTGGTATCTACTTCTCTGAAGTACAGGCTAACACAGAAGGTCTTTGGCTAACACAGAAGGTCTTTGGCTAACGAAGTTCGCAGATGACTGCAAACTAGGAGCCATAATCGAAACTCCTAATGATGTGGACATCCTACAAAAGGGCCTCACTGAGACAGATGCCTGGTAAGCCATGGCCTCAAGCTCAATGCCAAAAGTGCATTGTCATCCTCTTTGGTAAAAACTCTGTACCCATGAACTACAACATCGGCGGTAGTATACTTAACACCAAAAGTGTGATAAGAGACCTTGGGACACAGGTGGACAGTATTCTCTCCTTTGATAATGACATTGCCACACTAGTCAGGAAATCCTTCTACGTGGCACACCTCATCACAAAAGGTTTCTCATCCAGAAAAAAAAGAGGTCATTGTTCCCCTCTACTCATCACTCATTAGACCCATTATAGAGTACAACGCCCCTTTTGGTATGTACTTCACAAGACATCTACAACAACTGGAAAGGCCACAGAAATACCTCACAAAGAGGATTACCAGCCTCAAACAGATGCCCTATGCAGACCGCCTCAAAAAACTCCAGCTTTACTCTGTCACATATCGCCTACTCAGAGGTGATCTCTGCCTAACAACTATGTCAAACCCAGAGCTTTTGGACATGCTCCACTTAAAGAAATCCCAATCCCTCTGAGCTACACGCTCTAGGGACCTAAACCTTGTCACCACAATAAATGAAACATGCCGGAGGGATAGATTCCTGTCCCAGAGACTTCCCATACTCTGGAATAAACTACCTATCTATATCAAACAAAGCTCTTCATTATCACTCAAGAAAAATCTTGATGATTGGATGGGAAATAGAAAATTCACCCCGGGGATCACCTCTGTGACTCTGCACGACAGTGGCACAGGAAAATAATTTTCTTGGGTGGTAAAAGCCAGGGTACCTTTTTGGCTGGGCTTGTATAGGCCCCAGGGCCGATAGCCTAGTACCTACCTATGAATCTATACGTTCCATGGCCTTGCAGACCAAGTTCATCAGGCTAATAGGACGATAGTTCCCGGGATCAGTGGAGGCTCCCCCTTTGTGGAGTGGGATAACTGTTGCTGTGCACCATTCACTGGGCACAAAGCCTGATGTGAGGCTATGATTGAACATGGTGCTTAGGTGGGGAGCCAGTTTGTTCTGAAGTTCATGTAAAACGCAGCCTGGGATGTTGTCCAGTCCCATGGATGCTGTGTTTTTGGCTTTAGAGAGTGCAGCTTTTACCTGTGTAGTTGTGATTACAGGGACTCTGCATTCTTCCTGTATAGATATGGGCCCTTTAGGGTGTGAGAGAGTGGTAAAGTTAGCACTGAACCTATCTGCCAGAATGTTGGCAATATCAGTTGGTTCTGTAAATTTTATGCAGTTGTGCTGTAACTCAGAGCAGATCTGGGTGTTGCCATTGAGTTACTTGACATAGGTATACAATGCTTTGTGGTTGTCCTTAGAATCAGTGGATTTTATTTTCATAGCTAGCTTTGGATGCTCTTATAAGGGATCTCAGCATCTTACTGAGGCTGACCAGGGAGCTCCACCACTCATGGGATTTTACTCTCTTTTGCAACAATTTCCTCCTTCTGTTGTACAGTTTGTTTATGGCAGGGGACCACCAGATTGGCTTCCCTTTTTTGGAGGATAGCTTCTTGGTTCTGTTTGGGATAGCATGATCCATGCACTCATGTAAGTGCTTATGGAGTGCATTTGTGTAGGATTCAGCAGTCGTAACTATATTGGCCATCTGCATGGGTATCATGAAGTTCGCCACTTCTGTCTTAAGAAGCATGGAGTTGGCTATGGAGAAATTTTTTACCGTGGTTTCCTTAATGTGGGGTGGGGGGTGGGATGTGGATATCTAGGGTGATTAGCTTATGGTCGGATCTGACCAACAAGGAGTTGACTTTGAGTGTGGAACACTTGTCATTCATATTGGTAATGACTAGGTCTAGGATATTGTTGCCCTTGGTGGGGGTGTGGATAAGTTGATCCAGGACACTGGAATTTATGAATTCCAGAAAGCGTTGAGTGAAGGAGTTGGTACATGAGTAGTTTTCCCAGTTAATGGTGGGGTAGTTGAAATTGCCCATTATTAGGGTGTTTGAACCCTAATATTTTCCAGTATATCAAGAAAACAGGAGTGGGAATCTTGGAACATGATAAGGGATCTGCAACAAGCTACAATTTGGATTGCAGTTTTGCCCAGAGTTAGTTGCACTTGGATAACCTCGGATGCATTATGCTGAACAACTAGCCTGGAGGTGTGGATATCCTTAATGAATATGGGCACACCTCGCCTTTGGTGTTCCGGTCCAGGTTACGTGGCCGAAAAGTGTGGTATGAGTTATAGCCTGGTAGTGCAGGGGTGCTCTTTGGAGCCTTGAACCAGGTCTCAGTTACTGCACAGTTATCGATGTTCTCTATTTTAAGGAGTGCCTTGAGTGAGTGCATTTTGAGATTTAGACTTCTAGCATTGAGTAGCATTACCCTCAGTTTTTGCTTGCCTGTTCCTGTTACATTTGAAAGAGGTCTAAAAAAGGCACTATAGGGGCGGCAAGAGCCTTAGCCAGTATCCGGAATCCCATGGGCGACAGGTGCAGGCCATCTCTGGCAAAGCATCATGGTCTGTCAATCATGTCGTCCCAGGCAGACAGATACTGGATCCCCTTAAAATGACACCAGAAGCTTAGCCAATTGTTGAAATCAATCATTTCGTCATTGTACTGCGGTATCATTCTGAGGAAATGCTATTCAGAAGTGAAGAGACGTATAAGGGAACAGTTTTAGTGGCACACCAGGCTGCGATTTTTTTGAGGTCTATTGTCATGCAAAGCTGACAAAATAGTTGAATCTACCCAAGCTGGAAATGTGAGACTGTAGCCCACTGAAGGAGGGGAGATGGGAGGAGTAACTTGGATAGGAATTGAAACTAGCAAAACTGCTCCTTGTGAAAAGTCTTTTTTATCTCAGTAATTTGTTGAAACTTTTGCAAGTTTCTTTCAGAGAATGTGTAGTACATCAATAGGAACAACATTTGTAAAACTCAGCACATACCACAAAGACACATGAGCTGCAGAATCTCAAACTTGGCATTTTTTTTTCAGGTGGTCCATTCTGAGTGAATGGAAGTCTAGTCTGACAACAAATGGTAGGGCTATTTGTTCTCACAGTCTGTGCATCGAGACAGATTTAGCTTTCCAAAGGAATCACAATGTCTGCCCCCCTGAGGGCAGACAAGAGTAAAAAAAAATAAAATTAGGAATGAGCACTTATTTTGGTGCAGGCAGCTTTAAGAAGTGCAGTAAATCATGGCAAGATAAAAAAATGTCTTTTCATTGCCCATGGTGGTGGTGCTGCGGTAGCGTTGTCGCCTCACAATAAGACACTGTCCGGTTCAATTCTCAGCTAGAGCATCTTCTACGTGGAGACATGCATGAATGGGCATACCTTTGTTGAAAGTTGTGTGTCAGGGCTGGTAACTCAGCACATAAAAATCAACTACCAATCATTAGCGGACTGGAGTTCCGCTGTGGCGACCCCTAACCAGGAAAAGCTGAAAGACTCAACAATTGTTTGCCCGTAGTGGTCCTTTAATTTTTTTTTTTCTTTCCCAGATGCGCTCTTTGTACACAGTAGGAGTGCCTGAAATCAGAATATGATCTCACTGCACTCAGTTGAATGAGCAAATGAGATGGGCCCAGAAGGAGTATCCAAACGCAAATTTACAAGAGGGGCGGGCAGTTTAATAGCCACCAAGATTAACACCAAAACAAAACCAGGGAGAATGGGTGGGGAACTAACTGAAAAAAACTTCCAGTTCAGTTAATATTCAATGCAACACAAATCAGTTAAAATGCTGTATTATTTGAAAAAAGTGCAGATAAAAGGTACTTAATTCTCTTATACGTCGAGTTAAATACAGCTAGATTGTAGCCAGCCAAAGCTCAGGTTTTAAGCAGAAAATATTCCAAAATGTACCACTTAAATAGGCATTAACAGGATATCAGTGAATGAGACTACCCCCGACTTCAATTACTGTCTATGCAGGATTCTAACAGGCAATAAAATCTAGCAAACACTAACTGAAAAAACAGTCAAAACTTCCAGTTCAGTTAATATTCAACACAACACAAATAAATCAATTAAAAATGCTGTATTTGAAAAAAGTGCAGATAAAAGGTATTTAAATTCTCTTATATGTCCAGTTGAATATAGCTAGATTGTACCCGGCCAAAGCTCAGGTTTTAAGCTATAACTTTCCTCAACTCAGTATTTTATTTTCCTACATAGTATTAAATAATAATATGTAGAAAAATGAAATTAATAATAGAATTTGTTCTCACTTTTCCCCATTACATTTTCTGTGGAGGTGTATGCTTGGTATTTTAGTTTTGTTATCAGCTGAGTGTCTAGACATATTTAATTAGAGATTTTCTTCAGTCGACTGAGAACTCCAGTGACTTCATCAAGCTAGGCCCCCTAAGAGCTAATCCAAGTGCATCTCCCTGAGCCATCTCCCAACACAAACGCGCACACATCAAAATACACCTATCATGAGATTTTACAATGAAAATGAGTGAGAGACTCGCAGACGAAACAACCTGTTGCCCTTGAAAGGTCAGCTGAGCCAAACAGTAAGGAGTGTGCATGTGTGCAGTGAGGGGGTCTTTGTAAATAACAGTAGTTTTGGAGGACCTTGCCTCCGCACTATGCAGCTGGCCATCTACAGTATGAACTAAAGCAGTCTGGTAATGAATTTAGCATTTTTGCCTCTCTTGGTCACATATCTCTCTCCTCTCCTTTTCCTGTAAGCAGTGTTTTAAATGTGTCCCCCCCCCCCTTTCCTTACCACCTCAGGCTATCATAGGTTTATAAGTGTGTACTAGGCTAATGGCCCTGGAGCATTTACAAGCCTGTCCCTTAGAAGTGACCTGGCATTGTGCCACCCGACATTAATTCCCAGTGCCTCTATCAAGTAGAGCCACTGGAGTGGTCCCCAGAGTGAACTTTCTATTTCCCATCCACTCATCAAGATTTCTCTTGAAGAGGGCCAGTGAGGTGCTCTGATTGACATGTATGGGAAGTCTATTCCAGAGCATGGGAAGTCTCTGGGTTATGAACCTGTCCTTCCAGCATGTTCTGTTGATTGTGATAATGAGGTTGCGGTCTCTGGAGTGTGTAGTGTGAAGGGATTGGGATTTCTTTAGATGTAGAATTTTGTAACACAGCTGGGTCAGACATGGCTTTGTAAGTCAAGCAGAGAATCACCTCTTAGTAGACGATATGAGACAGAGAATAGCTGGAGTTTTTTGAGTCTGTCTGTGTACGACATGTGTTTAAGGCCTAGGATCCTTCAGCTTTTGCATGTGTCTAGTGAGGGTCATGCCAAATGGGGCATTATACTCTATGATTGGCCTAATGAGGGACAAGTAGAGAGAGATGATGACCTCCTCCTTCCTGGATACAAAACCCTTGGTAATGAGATGTGCCACATAGGACTTTCTGACCCCAGTGACAATGTCGTAGTTGGAGAGGTTGCTGTCAACCTGTGTCCCCAGATCTCTTATAACACCTTCAGTGTTCATTGGGCTCCCATCAATGTGGTAATTAATGGAAACTTGAGTTTTTGCCAAAGGAGATGACAATGCATTTTTTGGCATTAAGCTTAAGGGTATGGTTTCGACACCAGTCAATGGTCTCAGTGAGGCGTTTCTGTAGGATTTGTACATCACTTGGGGAGTTAATAATGGCACCCAGCTTGCAGTCGTCTACGAACTTGGTTGGCCAGAGTCCCTTGGTGTTGGCCTGGACTTCTGAGAAGTAGATGCCAAACAGGAGAGGACCCAGGACCCGATCCCTGTGGGACTCCACTCATGACCGATCAGCAGTCTGACTTGGAGTCCACTACTTTCACACTGTGGGTTCTATCTGTGAGCCAATTTGCAACCCACTTAGTAATATATGGGTTGATGCCTAGTTTGGCGAGTTTATCGATGATTCTTGAGTGGGGAATGGTATCAGAGGCCTTGGCCAGATCGAGGTAGGCTGTATGAATTGCCTTGCCCTTATCCACAGCTCTGATGACTGACATAGAAGTCAACCAGGTTGAACTGACATGATCTACATTTCACAAAACCAAATTGCATGGGATCTAGAGTTTGGAGATTCCCTATATCCTTGTTAAGTAGGTCCATGATGATGTGCTCCATGGCGTTACATATCAGACTCATCGGGCTGATGGGGCGATAATTGCCAGGGTCTGTAGTTGCTCCCCCTTTGTGGAGTGGGATGACTATAGCAGTGCGCCATTCGGTGGGTCAAAGCTTGAGGTGAGGCTGTGATTGAACAGGGCATACAGATGTGGTGCCAGTTCACTTTATAGTTCATGTAGAACACATCCAGGGATATTGTCGGGTCCCATGGAAGCTGTATTCTTGAACTTGGACAATGCAGCTTTAACCTGTGCTGCAGTAATGCTGGGTGCCTGGCATTCCTCCGGTATTGTGATTGGTCCTTTAGGGAGAGAGTGAGAGGGGTAAAGTTGGCACTGAATCTGTCGGCCAGTATGTTGGCAGTATCTGTTGTCTTAGTATAGGAGGTACTATTGTGCAGTAACTCAGAGCAAACCTGGGTATTGCCATGGAGATTTTTGATATAACTATAGGAGACTTTTTTGGTTGTTTTTAGTGTCTGCTGCAATTCTGCCTTCATAGCTGGCTTTAGAGGTTTTGATGAGGGATCTCAACTTTTTGTTGAGGCTAATAAGGGAGTTTTCCAGTCTTGGGACTTCACCTTTTTCTGCAACAGCTTCTTCCTTCTGTTGTAGAGTTTATTAATGGCAGGGGACCACCAGATTGGCTTCCTTTTTTTGGAGGAGAGCATTGTAGATCTGTTGGGTATGACTAGTTCCATGCATGTATGTATGTGCTCATACAGTGCATTGGTGTATGATTTGGCAGTCATGCATCTATTTTCCATTGACATGGGTGCCGTGAAGTTAGCCACCTCTGTTTTTAGGATCCCAAAGTCAGCTTTGGAGAAGTTTTTCATGGTGGTTACCTTTGCGGGGGGTGTGGGTAAGATGTGGATTTCCATGGTGATTAGTTTGTGGTCGGATCCAACCAGGGAGGAATTGACTATTGGTGTAGAGCAACTGTTGCCCATGTTATTAATAACCAGGTCAAGGATGTTGCTTCCTGTAGTGGGGGTAAGAATGAGCTGGTCCAGGACGTTGAAATTGATGAATTCCAGGCAGCGTTGGACCAGTGTATTGGTGCATGAGTAATTTTCCCAGTTGATGGAGAGGTAGTTGTTATAATTAATACTGTCTTTGACATATTTTATCAGGAATATCCAAAAATGTTTGCACTTGGATTTTTTCGTATTTAAATGCTAAATCCTATGAAATGTAATGTATGCCTAAGCTTTGTAATGTAACAATACCACTCCGAAGGAATGGGAACACAGTCAATGTAGTGGTATGTATCGTAGACTAGATGTTCAAGTAGAAAATGTCACAATTCCACAAACTCAAAACACATAAAATAACTGCTCCGAAGGCCAATGAACGCTCCAAACCATTTATTCCTCGTAAAACAAATCCAAATACAAGCGTTGACCTAGGTTTCGTCCGTCTCCACAGACTTCATCAGAATACAAAGAATGTAAAACTGAGCCACTTAAATAGTAACTACGCATCCAACTACCAGCTGTCTAATTGATTAATTGGATGTCAATAATCGTTAAAAAGACAGTGAATATATTACTTGCAAAGTATTACATTAAATCTTAACTCGAGTATATAAAATATCAAAAATATCTAAAGCTTATTAAAATAATATTCTACTTATTTTTATTGTGTGTGTGTGTGTGTGTATATATATATAAATAAATAAATAATACAACACAAAATGAAATAATATGGTCTTGTAATGGTAAGTAAAATATATATTTTAAAACCTTCTTATGTAGTGAATTGTGTCAATTATACAATAACCAACCAATATTGTACATAAATTAATTTAATTAAACTAAAAATATATATATATTGTATGCATATATAGATATATATGTATCTCACAATTACATTTTAATAAACACCATCACTTAGTTACAATAAATTTCATCTCTTACTACAATTAATGTATTAAGTATAAATATTAAATATTAAATGTAAAAAAATATATATTAAATGAAAAAAAGAATAAAAAAAAATATATATATATATATATATATATATATATATATATATATATATATATATATATAAATAATTTAGTTAAAGATTTAAAAATTAATTATGTACAAATACAATATTGACACCAAATTTGTTTTCTATTGGTGTTGAAAAAGAAGTTATCTCGATAAATTGTGTTATGATTTTATTTTCCCTTTAGGTTATTAAGTCTCAAAATAGGTTTGATACTACAGTGTTCATTCAAACCAGTTCGATTATGAGCATTTAACAATATTTGCATTCTTAATTCTAATGCATCTATATCATAATCGACAATCTTACCCTGTGGGTCATGTTTAATATGTAAAACACCAAAAAACTTAAAATAGTGGTTGGTGTGTTGTACAATATGTCTGGCCAAAGCATTGGTAAGTTTAAAATTCTTAATGTCCAACAAATGTTCCTTAATTCTGTCCCTCATATGTCTACTCGTTTTTCCAACATAAAATGCGTCACATTGTTGACACAAAGCGATATAAATTACATTCGTAGTGTAACAATTGAAATGTTCATGAATTTTTATATTATGTTGATTGACCTTCACATTACTACCAGTATTGAGGACATGGGAACATGTGGAACACCTACCACATTTGAAATTACCAATCCGTTTGTTGGAAATGGCTGTTCTACTGGTCATTGCCCGTTCAAATAATTCTTTAAATGACAAATCCTTTCTAAAAATATATGAATTTTTTCCTTGAAAAAGTCCTCCCAGGTTATTGTCAGTGCTTAGTAAATTCCAATTTTTATTAATTATAGTTTTAATAACGTGAGAAATATCATTAAATGTAGTAATATAAAAAGGAATAGAATTAGAGTTAAAGGATATGTTTTTTATGTGGTTCCCCACGTGTGTATCTGTATCATTGTCACAATTTAAAATTGCTTTATAAATTCCTGTGTTTCTCTTGGATTTTACTTCATCATAAATATTTACACATAATTCCTCAGGATAACCTCGGTTGACAAAGACATCATAAATCTTAATTCATTTATAAAATCTACTTCATTGCTGACCATTCTTGCAGCTCTGACCATCTGCCCCTTTACAATGGCCTTTTTCTGAAGGTCAGGGTGCCAGCTTTCGAAGTGTAAATAAGAGTTTGAAAAAGTAGATTTTCTATAGATGTTAGATTTTAATATACTATTTCCTTTATCAAATGTTAACCTAATGTCCAAATAGGTGATACTCTCACTGTTTATCTCGTGTGAATTTTAGAAACCAAGTACTATTATTAATGTATTCCAAAAATGCCTTCAACTCAACTTGATCTCCATCCCAGACGAAAAACAAATCGTCCAGAAATCTTGAATAAAATTTTATATGTGAATAAAATTGTGTATTAAACAAGTAATGAAGTTCCCAATAGGTCATGATGAAATTTGCGAACATGGGGGCACAAGCCGCCCCCATCGCAACTCCACTCACCTGTCGAAAATAGTTTCCTTCAAAATATAAATAATTATTTTTTAGTACAATTTCCATTAATTTTATCAACACGTTGATTCTATCCTGGTCATATAAGTTAGTTTCAAAAAGTTGCTCCTCCAACCAGATTAAACCAGTTCATGTGGTATCACTGTGAATAGATTACAAACGTCCATAGTGATAATCACCCTGGTTAAATTTAAAGGAATTTATTTTTTCCAAAAAATCCCATGAATCTTTAACAATATAAGGAAATTTAACTATCTCCATTTTAAAATAATAATCCAGAAATTGGCTGATAAAATAGGTTTTACTCCTTTTCCCGTCCACTATGGGTCTAAATTGTAAGTTGTCCAACCCTTTATGTATTTTTGGTATTCCAAAAATCCCACTGACGACAGGAAAATCATTGCATAAATACTTCCATTCTACTTCTGTTATTTCTCCTTGGTATGAATATCTCCTTCTCCTATGTATAAATATTTATGATGAAGTAAAATCCAAGAGAAACACAGGAATTTATAAAGCAATTTTAAATTGTGACAATGATACAGATACACACGTGGGGAACCACATAAAAAACATATCCTTTAACTCTAATACTATTCCTTTTTATATTACTACATTTAATGATATTTCTCACGTTATTAAAACTGTAATTAATAAAAATTGGAATTTGGTAAGCACTGACAATAACCTGGGAGGACTTTTTCAAGGATAAATTTCATATATTTTTAGAAAGGATTTGTCATTTAAAGAATTATTTGAACAGGCAATGACCAGTAGAACAGCCATTTCCAACAAACGGATTGGTAATTTCAAATGTGGTAGGTGTTCCACATGTTCCCATGTCCTCAATACTGGTAGTAATGTGAAGGTCAATCAACATAATATAAAAATTCATGAACATTTCAATTGTTACACTACGAATGTAATTTATATCGCTTTGTGTCAACAATGTGACGCATTTTATGTTGGAAAAACGAGTAGACATATGAGGGACAGAATTAAGGAACATTTGTTGGACATTAAGAATTTTAAACTTACCAATGCTTTGGCCAGGCATATTGTACAACACACCAACCACTATTTTAAGTTTTTTGGTGTTTTACATATTAAACATGACCCACAGGGTAAGATTGTCGATTATGATTTAGATGCATTAGAATTAAGAATGCAAATATTGTTAAATGCTCATAATCGACCTGGTTTGAATGAACACTGTAGTATCAAACCTATTTTTTGAGACTTAATAACCTAAAGGGAAAATAAATTCATAACACAATTTATCGGGACAACTTCTTTTTCAACACCAATAGAAAACAAATTTGGTGTCAATATTGTATTTGTACATAATTAATTTTTAAATCTTTAACTAAATTATTTATATATATATATATATATATATATATATATTTTTTTTTATTCTTTTTTTACATTTAATATATATTTTTTTACGTTTAATATTTAATATTTATACTTAATACATTAATTGTAATAAGAGATGAAATTTATTGTAACTTTAAGTGATGGTGTTTATTAAAATGTAATTGTGAGATACATATATATCTATATATGCATACAATATATATATTTTTTTTAATAGTTTAATTAAATTAATTTATGTACAATATTGGTTGGTTATTGTATAATTGACACAATTCACTACATAAGAAGGTTTTAAAATATATATTTTACTTACCATTACAAGACCATATTATTTCATTTTGTGTTGCATTATTTATATATATATATATATATATATATATATATATATATATATATATATACACACACACACACACACACACACACACCAATAAAAATAAGTAGAATATTATTTTAATAAGCTTTAGATATTTTTGATATTTTATATACTCGAGTTAAGATTTAATGTAATACTTTGCAAGTAATATATTCACTGTCTTTTTAATGATTATTGACATCCAATTATTCAATTAGACAGCTGGTAGTTGGATGCGTAGTTACTATTTAAGTGGCTCAGTTTTACATTCTTTGTATTCTGATGAAGTCTGTGGAGACGGACGAAACCTAGGTCAACGCTTGTATTTGGATTTGTTTTACGAGGAATAAATGGTTTGGAGCGTTCATTGGCCTTCGGAGCAGTTATTTTATGTGTTTTGAGTTTGTGGAATTGTGACATTTTATACTTGAACATCTGGTCTACGATACATACCACTACATTGACTGTGTTCCCATTCCTTCGGAGTGGTAGTGGTGTAATTGCATTTCTGGTTACTGGTTTGTAATGTAACAATGCCTTTGTATATACCATTGTGTTTATTAACATTTTGATGTAAGTGGAGCTTTTCTCCTTGGGCCTCCACTGAAAATGGACATGTATCCAGTTGGACTAGCCCGGTCAACAAATGTAAAATAAAAAATTAAAAAAAATAGTTGAAGTCATCTAGTATGACTGTTGGGTTGGACCCTAATAGTTTCCAGGTTGCTTAGGAATGTGGAGTGAGAATCTTGGGGCATGGTTGGGGACCTATTGCAGGCTACGACCTGAATCGACGTCTTACCCAATGTTAGTTATACCTGAAGTATCTCAGATGCGTTATGCTGGGCTACTAGTCTGGAGGTGTGCATATCCTTTATGAATTTGGAGACCCCACCGCGTTTGGAGCTTCAGTCCATGTTCTGGGGCTGAAAGGTGTGGAACGAGTTATAGCCTGGTACTGCAGGGATGCTTTCTGCTGCTTTAAACCAGGTCTCCGTTACAGCACAAACGTTGATGATCTTCATTTTGAGGTGTGCTTTGAGCAAGTGCATCTTGAGATTTAGACTTCTAGCATTGAGCAGCATGACCCTCAGATTGCATTTATTTTTGGCTGTTGTGGTAGTAATTTGGTCTTTGGAACATCGCCTAAAAAGGCACTATAGGGGGTGGCGTGAGCCTTAGCCAGTATCCAGAAACCCATGGGTGACAGATGCAGGCCATCTCTGGCAAAGCATCGAGGTCCACCAATCATGTCATCCCAAGCAGACAGATACTGGATCCCCTTAGAATGACACCAGAAACTTAGCCAATTGTTGAACTCAGTCATTTTCTACTTGTACTGCGGTATCATTCTGGGCAAAGCTGCTCAGTGCTAGGGTCATACCTGCCTGGGCCGCATAATCCGAGAGCTCCTCCATGTCTCTTTTCATGTACTCCAGGGAGGTGCATCTCAGGTCATTCACAGCCACATAGACAGTGACAGAGTCATACTTGTACTTGTTGTGGAGTGACCTGAGTGCATGTGTTATGTGTTGGATTCTGGCACCTGATAGACAGCTGACTGTTGCCTTCTCCTTATTCATCCCAGCGAGTGGGACATCAGTGTGCCTCATTATCGAGTCACCTGTGATTAGTGTGTTGGGCAAGCTGTTTTGCCTTGGGGGCTTAGGTTGAGGGGCACACTGTGTAGGTGAGCTATGTGTCTTATAGTTTGTGTTGTGTTGTGGTGGTTGAGTGCATTTCTGCTTTGGAGGTCTCTGCTGTTTGGGTAGATTTCTATTGAGAGCCTCCGTGAGGGTGTGTGTGTGTGTGTGGTTTGTGTGTTTGTGAGAGCTGTGATGGTGGGTGTTCTGGAGGGCTATGTGTTGCATATGTGGTATGGTGCAAATGTTGACCTTCTCCACTTGACCAGCTATTTCGGTCTTGGCTTGAGATTGCATGGCTTCCATTTTGGATATACAAGTGCCTCTCTCACAAGTCTAAGTGTTGGGAGGTAAGAGGAGAGGGTTGTCTGTGTACATGAAGCAGTTGCTACACTGCCTCAGAATGCCCAAGTTCATCAGGTTAATAGGAGAAAGTACAGGGAACTGACCTTTAGACATGCCAGGAGGGATGGTCATTATTACTAAGTATTGGAGCAGTTTCCTTATATATTCCTTTTACAGGAAAAATGTCACTCGAGGTATTTGAGTCTGTACAGAGCACTACCAAACACTTGAGGGGAAACTAATCCGTAGACCCTGAAAATTTAAGGATGAAGTATTTAGGCAGATATTCTGAAGTTAGAAAGAAATTAAGCAGTACTTACTGAAAAGTAAAGAATTAGCTTGTCAAGAATGATGAAAAGAGGGGAGTCGCATGAATGGCTACTACTAATGCTGGACTCAGCACAGCTTCACTCTGTTGGGATACAGTACTCCTTTGCTTCTTCTCTCACTAGAGGCAAAATGTTAGCACCAATCCCAAGAAGAGAAGCAGGCCACGGCCTGTTTGGTGATC
This sequence comes from Protopterus annectens, assembly GCF_019279795.1. Taxonomy (NCBI): domain Eukaryota; kingdom Metazoa; phylum Chordata; order Ceratodontiformes; family Protopteridae; genus Protopterus; species Protopterus annectens. The sequence continues at coordinate 331,927,287 of NC_056747.1, forward strand.
CACAGTCTTGTCCTAGATGATGCAAGGGTCTGCAGGCTTGTAGCTTTTTTCTGGTAGATGCCTAGAATAGCAACCAGACCAATCCGGTACGTTAAACACACACACACACACACACACACACACACACACACACACACTCTCCAATCAGAAAGGGTCAGGAATCAATGCACTCTGCTTCTACTCTCACCAAGATCAGACTATAAGCACGGATTCCAAGCTGTCACCTATAAAGCGGTTTTTAAGCTTTCTGGTGATCAGCAGTCTCCAGGAAATAATATAACTACATTCCTTCTCTCACCAGGAGAAAACAGAAGCACTAATCCCAAGATGACTTTTGAGAGGCAGAATGTGGGCTCTCCAATAACTGGTGGTCTTGCAGTAGATGCTTAAAGGTAAGATGAAAAAATGGTTTATCCTAAACACTGCAGTGTGCACTAGAGGAGTTAGATGTGAAAGTAGGCAACTTAAGTTTTACCTGTCTAAAAAGTTAAGTTTTAGTGGAGACTCAGTATTTTTAAAACAGCAAGATAGATTGGAAGGGTGTGGCCACTTTTGTATTCTGGTACTATGGAATACAGTAAGATGGCCAGTAAATTTAAATAGTTGAAGGGGAGTGATTTCACAAAATGATAATTTGTGCTTACTCACACCAACCAGTAAAAGCATAGAGGAAATGAGATGTATGGTCAAATTAACGTAAGGGGTAAGCAACTAGAAAGACAGTGGTGTTTAGTAACTGGGTGGGAAAAAATTCTGTCTGACTCACAAGAGACAGAACTGTGGTCTCTTTCAAAGTTTTAATATGCAGTTAAAAGCAGGGTACAAGTAAAACACAGTGTAAAGAAAAGAAATCACAGTATATAAAATAGAAAAAAGGCAATAAAGTGATGCAAAATGCAACAAATGAAAAGCAAACTAACCTTTCCCTCACAGCAAACTGTAGCAGAGTGTGGGTGATCCTTTCCAGTAAAGCCAATGACTACTTTTTCTTGTTAGCAGACCTTTACTCACTATTTTGGTGTTTTTGCAGGCATTGCTTTTCTCGTGTGTTATCTTTTTATGTAGCTTTCAGTTTTGTTTATTAGCTGTAAAGTTTGTGTTTAGCCAAGCTGGTTGTCTTCAGTTCCAACCCTTCCCTCTCTTGACAGAGGGAGGGCTTCATTCCTTTCCCTACTTCTTCCTTGTTGCCCTCTGCACAGGTGTTCTACTGTCCTTCAGTCTGGTGTTTGCTCCATACTGTTTCAAACTCTATTTTCTGGCTTCCTGAAGCCTACATAGTGCTAGATCCCTTTCCTTGTTGCACTATAAAAGTTCTTTAGGAGATGTTAAGTGTACATATGGCATTACCTGGTGACTGTTTTACCTTTATCTCCCCATCTGTGTTGCAAAGATCTAGAATACAAGAATGTCTCATTTCATCAGGGTCTTCAGTTTGTTCTGTACATCTGCTTCCATCAGAGCTTGCCATTCCTTTCTCCTTTCTAACCCCCTTTTAGTTGTGGGCACCTCAGTCTGCTTTTGGAAATTTAAGGTTTATGTAAGTGTGGTTGTACTTTTCTTGTCCATGTACTAATCTATCTAATTTATATTATTGTTCTTTCCTGTTGGTTGTCTGTGTTGCCATTCATCAAGGTTTCCCCTTCTTTGTCTCCAATGAGCTTCCTTTCCCTTCAGTACAATCTAGATCCAAGTATTACCGTATCTCATGCCATTTCCAGTGTAGCCATTGTATATTATGTTTGCAGCTTGTGCCTCCTTACTATCCAGCAGGAGTCCACCCAATTGCTGTAGCTAGCTTATTGCAGCTGCCTTCTTTCCTTCCATACAAGCCCAGAGTCTGTCATGATTTAAAAGCCTCCACTGTCTTTGCTTTTACTATCTATTATAGAAATTGGTTCCGTTTATCAATTGCCCTCTCAATAAAAACAAAACAGTACTTCTGTTCACTCTGTCTCCAGCATTTCAACCTCCCTTTCCATGAATAATGTTTTTACCCAGGCTTCTTACATAGCATAACATCACTTTCCTGTCATCTTGCGTCATCTTGAATAAGGCTAAAAATATTCAGATTTTGAATAATCAAGTTACCTCTCATGGAGTCAAAGGTAAGATGTTCCTCGTGTTTCACTGTTGCAATCATTACATTTGGGTTATCTGCTTGCAGGTACCCCTCAGTATGCCTGATTATCAAAGTCTTGGGTCCTGCGTCTGTTGATGTCTCATCTTCCATGACGTCAGGTAGTCAGGGTTATAAAGCATGCAGCTGACGCCATTACATCAGTCTTTCTTGCCATGTGGTGCCCGAAGCAGTTAGCAAGTGCTGGTCGGCCGACTCCTGATATTTTCGTTTTCGAGTTTCAGAACCAAAGTCTTCAACTAAAGCCAAGTACCCCATTGGGAAAACTTTTTCTTGCTCCTTACTGATGTCAGTAAAAGTTAATAATTGCATTTCTTGTGGAAAGCAAATACCTCACAAAGATTTTAATTCATACTTTATTCCTTGCCTGGGCTCTGACCACGATGTACCTTGCTGTTGGTTTTGTGCTTTATTTAATCAGAGCACTATCCATCGTCAGTATATTTTCGCCTCTAAATATTTAGTTTCTCGGTTTAATTTTGTAACCATATACTTATTGGTTTAATGGATCTGTCTTGGAGTTTTTCCCCCCGGGCTTCTGCTGAAAATGGACATATATCCAGTTGGACTAGCCCGGTCAACAAATGTAAAAATAAATAAATTAATTAATCAAATAAATAAATAATTATCCAGAAATGTCATCGGCTAGCCATCCGACTACTGGGATTCCGAAAAAATGCAAAAATAAAGACAGACACAGGCCACCTAAGTCCAAAGCTGCCGATGATGCTTCTCCTAAGCCAGTTCGCCGGTACTCCGTGAGGCTACTTCTGATTTGTAGGCCTCTACTGAGACCCATTCGGAGTCCGGTATGCTGCAAGATGCTTCAACTGTGGAACCAGCGGATATCTCTTTTTTGGATGGGTCCGGAGCCGCTGTGCAGGCACCGGCTTCTGAGGGTGTATTCAGGCCTACGGACTTGCCTATTAAAACCGATGCCTCCTTCTTCATTTAGGCCTAAATCTCGAACCATGCCTAAGAAACCGACGCCCAGGCCGCATGCTCAGGCCTCTATGCCTAAAATACAAATGATAAGAATGGCTGAAAATCTTATAACTTTAATCACGGGAAGCCAACCTCCCCCTTCTATGAGACCTAGGACTGAAGTTGTTTATGAATCTTCTGACCAGGATTCTAATTTTTCTGATTCTTCTGATGATCTGCATTTGCCCTTATCTACTTATGAGGATTCTGATGCAGAGGACTCTATTCCCTCTGCTTCCCCTCCAGAGGATTTTTCTTCTGGTGAAACCTTACATATTCTAAGGGAGCATTTCCACTGGGAAAGCCAGCATCTTTCTGATTCAAAAAAGAGGATTAGGGATTTCTTACTCCTGACTCAGCATAGGCCTTTAGCTATACCTTTTGTACTAGACATTGTTGATGCCTTTTCGGAATCTAGTTTGGCCCCTGATTCCTTGCCTCCTACACCCAGAAAACCTGACCGATATTACAGAGTTCCTGAGTCACACAAGTTTCTTTCTAAAAATCCTATTGCGGATCCAGAGACTATTTCACAGGGACCCAAGGGCATTAAGGCTTCTACTGCTAAAACTCCTGCCCCTTCTGATAGCGACTCCAGGGCGCTGGATAGATGGGGTAAGAAGGTTTACACTTCTGCAACCTTGGCCAAAAGGGCTTTAAACTGCCAGTTTCATATGTTAAAGTATCAACAAGATGTTATTGGGTTGCTTAAACAGAAAATTATGTTGATTCCTGACTGTGCTGAAAATAAAGAATTACAGGATTTAATGCATTCTGCTGAACAGGTTGGTAAACATACTTTGCAATGTGGATTTGATTCATTAGAGGCCTCTTACAGGGCTGCTGTTACTGGGTCTGTGCTCAGAAGGCATGCTTGGCTTAAGGAGCAATCGTTGCCTGATCATGTTAAAGCTAAACTGTTGGATGCTCCCTTAAATCAGGACCGCCTGTTTGGCAACAAAGCTGAGGAAGTTCTTAAAAAGATGGAAGATAAAGCTAAATCTGTACAAACTGTTAAAGATTTCTTGCAAGTTCACCCGCCTAGATTTAGTAGGCATTGGCCCTCTAAGAAGTGGTCCTTTCCAGGCCCTTCCAGGTCTTCTCAAGCCAAACCCAGACACAGCAGAAACCCCAGATTTCAGTCCCAGGGGACACACAAGACTAAGCAGTGGGGGATTTCCGCACCCATATCTGGGAGTAGTAAGACTCCTCCCTATGGAAAACTGTCTCAATGACTTGTTTTTAAAACTTCCAAGCACTTCCCAGCTGAATGCTCCTTTAGGTGGAAAGATTGGTCTGCAGGCCAAAAACTGGGAACTCATTACCCAGGACAAATGGGTTTTAAATATAGTGTCCCAAGGATACTAATTTCACTTCCACATGGTACCAATACCAAGCGGGTGGCCAGATCTACCCATCAAATCAGTGGGCAGAGGCCCAAAATCAAGATGATCTTCATGTTTCACTGTTGCAGTCATTACATTTGGGTAATCTGCTGGCAAGTTGCCCTTAGTCGGCCTGATTAACAAAGTCTTGTGTCCTGCGTTGGTTGCTGTCCCTTCTTCCATGACGTCAGGTTGTCAGGGGTATAAAACATGCAGCCGATGCCATTACATCAGTCTTTCTTGCCGCGCGGTGCCTGAAGCAGAAGCAGTTCGCAAGTGCCGGTTGGCAGATTCCTGAAATTTTCGTTTTCGAGTTTCAGAACCGAAGTCTTCAACTAAAAGCCAAGTACCCCGTTGGGGAAACTTTTTCTTGCTCCTTACCGATGTCAGTAAAAGTTAATAATTGCATTACTTGTGGGAAGCAAATACCTCATAAGGATTTTCATTTGTACTGTATTCCTTGCGGCCCTGACCACAACGTGCCTTGCTGTTGGTTTTGTGATAAATTTAATCAACGCACGATTAAACGTCTGTATATTTTTGCGTCTATATATTTTGGCTCAAGATTTAACTATCCAGAAATGTCGTTGGTTAGCAATCAGACTACCGGAATACCTAAAAAACGCAAAGAAAAAGGCAGACAGACCGTCGAGGTCCAAAACCAATGACGCTTCTCCCAAGCCAGTCACTGGTTCGCTGGTACTCAGTGAGGTGCTTTCGCAGCCCCTGATACCCGCTGCTTCTGATTCACAGGCCTCTCCTGAGACCCATTCTGAGTCCGGTATGCCGCGAGATACTTCCAATTATGGAACCCGTGAATGTCTCTACCTTAGATGGGTCCGGAGCCGCTGTGCAGGCACCAGCTTCTGAGAGTGTTTTCAGGCCTGCAGATTTGTATATTAGACTGATGCCATCTTCAAAACTAAGGCCAAAATCTAAATCTATGTCTAAAAAACTGACGCCTGGGCCACATTTGCAGGCCCCTATGCCTAAAAAACAAATGATCAAAATGGCTGAAGATTTAATTACTCTGATCCAGGGGTAGCCAACCCCCTCCTTCTAAGAGGCCTAGGCAAGACATTGATTATGAATCTTCTGAACAGGATTCTATTTCTACTGACTTTTAATAAACAGGATTTGTCTATTCCTACTTATGAGTACTCTGATGCAGAGAATTCCATTGCTTCTGCCTCTCCCCCTGAGGATTTTTCTTTTGTGGAAACTTTACATGCCTTAAGGGAACATTTCCACTGGGAAAGTCAGGACTTAGGGATTTTCTTCTACTTCCTCAGCATAGGCCTTTGGCTGTACTTCCTGTTCTAGACATTGTTGATGATGTTTTTTCAGAATCTAGTATGACTCCTGATTCACTGCCTCTGGCTCCTTGTAAGCCAGACAGATACTACAGGGTTCCTGACTCCCCCAAATTCCTTTTCAAAAACCCTATTGCTGATCCTGAAACCATTTCTCAGGGTCCCAAGGGTATTAAGGCCTCTACTGCCAAAAATCCTACCCCTTCTGATAGAGATTCCAGGGTTCTGGATAGAGGGGGTAAGAAGGTTTACATGTCTGCAACCTTGGCAATCAGGGCTTTAAACTGTCAATTTCATATGCTTAAATATCAACAGCATATCATGGGACTACTTAAACAGAAAATTATGTTAATCTCAGACAGTGTGGAAAATAAAGAATTGCAGGATTTATTGCATTCAGCTGAGCAAGTTGGAAAACATAGTTTGCAATGTGGTTTAGATTCCTTGGAGACCTCTTGCAGGGCTGCTGTAACTGGATCTGTGCTAAGAAGGCATGCTTGGCTCAAAGAGCAAACTCTGCCTGACCATGTTAAAGCTAAATTGTTGGATGCTCCTTTGCAACAGGGCCGTCTCTTTGGTAATAAGGCTGAAGTGTTAAAAAAGATGGAAGATACAGCTAAATCTATGCAAACTGTGAAAGATTTCTTACAAGTGCAACCTCCAAGATTTAGAAGGCACTGGCCTACTAAGAACTGGTCCTTTCCAGTCCCCTCGAGAGCCGCTCAAGTCAAATCAAGACATTCCAAAGGCTCCAGGTTTCAGTCACAAGGAACTTTTAGAACAAAACAATGGGGTGCCTCCACCTCCAAATCTGGAAGCAACAAGCCACTTCCCTATGGTAAACAGTCTCAGTGACTTCCCTCTACAATCACCAAGCACTTGCCTCTTAGCTGCCACTTTGGGGGAAAAACTAGCACTTCATGCACAAAACTGGCAACTTATTACCCAGGACAAATGGGTTTTAAAATTATAGTATTTCAGGGATATAGATTTCACTTCCACACGTTGCCAATCCCAAACGGATGGCCAGATCTGCCCCCAAATCAGTGGGCAGAGGCCCAGAAACAAGTTCTGTCCCTCATGAACATGGGGGCTATTCAACCAGTACCAGAAGAGGAAAAGGGACAAGGTTTCTATTCCAGACTTTTCCTGGTACCCAGAAAAGACAAATAATGGCATCCAATTCTGGACTTATCCACTCTAAACACATTTCTGGAGATTCCAAAATTCAGGATGCTGACTCTTCAACAGTTACTACCTATGCTAGGCAAAGATGCCTGGTTGGTAACTCTAGACTTAAAAGAGGCTTGCCTACATATCCAAATCAGGGATTCTTGCAGAAGATACCTCTGCTTCAAAGCAGGCTACTTGCATTACCAGTTCTCTGCACTGCCCTTTGGCTTATCTGCTACGCCCAGGGTCTTCACAAAGTGCCTGGCACCAGTAATTGCATTTTGCAGGCAAAGAAATATTCAAATATAACCATACCTGGACGATTGTCTAATTCAGGCAGAAAACAGGGACATTCTTCTGAAGCATCTGGCGTTTGTAAAAAGGGTTCTAACTTGTCTAGGGTACACCATAAACATAAATCACAACTGGTACCCTCTCAAAAAATTACATTCCTGGGTGCAAGCTTGAATGCAGCTGCCCAGATGACTTTCCTTACGCCAGAAAAACAAATTCAATTGATGACTTACTTCAAACATGTGGCCACAAAAAACGTGCTATCTGCAAGGCAAATTCTGCAGGCCTTGGGGTTCATGGCTTCCTGCATTCTTCCAATTCCATATGCAAGACTGCATGTGAGGAAACTTCAGTGGTACTTAAAAAGTTTATGGAGTCAACATTGTCACAGCCTGGAAACAATGATTCCTATTATACCTTGCCTGCAACTAGAGTTCCTATGGTGGGCAGAGGCCTGCCACCAAAACAAGGGACTGCCATTTGCTCCACCCCCTGCTGCCCAAACCCTAACAGACGCATCAGACTATGCTTGGGGGGGCTCATGTGGCAGGGAAGTACATTCAGGGCAAATGGACCTACATATCAATCAGAAAGAGATGCTAGCTGTACAGAATGCTTTGACAGCCTTCAAGGATTACCTACATCCAGGACAACTAATAAAGACAGACAACACCACAGTTATGTGGTACATAAGCAGGGGGGTACACATTCTTACCCCCTTTGCAGACTAGCCATGGCATTGTGGAACACGGCCTTGACCTATCAGATACAACTACAAGCTCAATTCCTGCCAGGAAAGCTAAATACTCTGGCAGACGAACTAAGCAAAAATCTTATGGACCCACACGAATGGAAACTGGAACCACAAGTTTTCAGCATGTTGACACACAAATGGTGGAACCCAGACACAGATCTTTTTGCCTCACCCCAGAACTATCAGTTGGACAAATTCTGCACAATAATTCATCACAAAAGAGCTTGGAAAGTGGATGCTCTATCATTCAGCTGGAAAAATTTATCAGGCTATGCTTTTCCCCCTCTGCTCTCCAAAGTTCCACTAAAAGTCAAACGGGACAAACCAAAAATGATTCTGATTGCTCCAGACTGGCCTCACCAACACTGGTACCCACTCCTGCGCAATGTGTTTCACCTTCCTCCGTGACACCTGCCCTAAACACCTTACCTACTGTCTCAGCAGAACTACCTAATTCTGCACATACAGCTCCAAACTTTGAATCTTGCAGTGTGGCTAATCAACTAATTTCACCCTTGGCATCCCTCAGCAAACCAGTGATGGATGTAATTTGGAGGCTAGAAGGCCTAGTACTAGAAAATCTTATGTTGAAAAATGGAATAGATTCTGTGCCTGGAACCAATCACAAGGAATAAGCACAGCAATGCCCAATATTCCTCAGATTCTGCAATACTTAACTGAGATGCTTCACAAGGGCCTATCTTTTTCATCCATAAAAATCCATGCCTCTGCCATTTCAGCTCATTACAACACAGAACCTCCCCTCTTCTGTCATCCTCTGCTAAAGCAGCATCTCAGAGGGGCCAAAAGATTTAAGACCTCCCAGGAGAGCACCAACTCCTGCATAGGACCTCAATGTTGTTTTAGAAAAACTCACTCTTCCCTCCTTTTGAACCAGCTGCTACTGCAGACCTAAAATTTCTCTCCTGGAAAACAGCTTTCCTTTTAGCAGTCACTTCAGCTAGAAGGATTTCAGAATTACAGGCTCTTATGGCAGTGGAGCCTTTCATTATTTTTCATCCAGATAGGGTGGCTCTCAGGACCAATCCATCTTTCATGCCTAAGGTGGTATCCAGTGTGGCTCTTAATCAGACCATTCATCTGCCAACTTTCTTCCCCAATTCACAGAACAAGGGTGAGCGGATTCTGCATTCATTGGATGTACACAGACAACTTAGATTCTACTTAAACAGGTCAAAATCTCTAAGAAAATCTGAACTGTTTGTGGCATTTGCTGCAGGGGCAGAGGGAAAGGCTATTTCAAAGCAGACCATTTCCAAATGGATAAGCCATTGTATTCGTTTCTACTATATGCACCATATGGTAAACCTGTCTCCAAGGGGTTCAGGTCTCATTCCACCAGGGCTGCATCTACTTCTGCAGCCTTTCTCAGAGGGGTTCCTACCAGGGACATTCTAGAAGCTGCTACCTACCTACGCCTAGAGTTCCTTTGGTGGGCGGAGGCCTGCCACCAAAACAGGGGACTACCATTCACACTACCCCCTGCCGCCCAGACCTTAACAACAGATGCATCAGACTATGCATGGGGGGAGGCTTACCTGGCAGGGAAGTACATTCAGGGCAAATAGAACCCAAGTCAAATGCACCTGCACATAAATCAAAAGGAAATGTTAGTTGTACAGAATGCTCCGATAGCCTTCAAGGACCACATTCTTCCAGGATAACTAATGGTAAAGACGGACAACACCACTGTCATGTGGTACAAAAACAAGCAGGGGGGTACACATTTTTACCCCCTCTGCAGACTAGCCATAGCATTGTGGAACACAGCCTTGAGCTACTAAGTGAATCTACAAGCTCAGTTCCTGCCAGGAAAACTAAATACACTGGCAGACGGACTAAGCAGAAACCTCATGGACCCACACGAGTGGAAACTGGAACCAATGATTTTCAACATGATGGCAAGCAAGTGGGGGAGCCCAGATATAGACCTGTTTGCCTCCCCCCAGAACCATCAACTGGACAAATTTTGCACAAGGATTCCCCACAAGCTAGCTTGGAAAGTGGATGCTCTGTCCTTCAGCTGGAAAAACCTATCAGTTTATGCCTTTCCTCCTCTGCCTCTGCTCTCCAAGGTACTACTAAAGATCAAACAGGACAAGCCAAGTATGATTTTAATTGCACCAAGCTGGCCATGCCAGCACTGGTATCCCCTCTTGCGCAGTGTGTCACGCTTGGCCCCATGGCACTGCCACAGACTCCTTCCCTGTTGTCTCAGCAGGAGAAATAGATTCTGCACCCTCAGCTGCAAACCCTCAACCTGGCAGCCTGGCTAATTACCCAATCTCTCCTTTACCATCCCTCAGTAAATCAGTGATGGATATCATTTTAGAGGCAAGGAGGCCTAGTACTAGAAAATCTTATGCTGCTAAATGGAAAAGATTTTGTGCCTGGAATCAATCTCAAAGGATGAGCGCAGCAGTGCCCAATTTACCTCAGATTCTACAATACTTTACTGAGATGCTTCACAAGGGCTTGTCTTTTTCCTCCATCAAAATTCTTGCCTCAGCCATTTCAGCTTATTACAGCACAGAGCCTCCCCTCTTCTCTCACCCACTGCTCAAGCAGTTCCTCAGAGGCCACCCAGGAGAGCTCCAACTCCAGCCTGGGACCTTAATTTTGTCTTGGAGAAACTCACTCTTCCTCCTTTCGAGCCAGCTGCTACTGCAGATTTAAAATTCCTTTCCTGGAAAACAGCCTTCCTCCAAGTCCTAGCCATCACTTCAGCTAGAAGGGTGTCTGAATTACAGGTCCTCATGGCAGTAGAGCCTTTCATCATCTTTCATGCGGACAGGGTGTCCCTCAGGACCAATCCCTCCTTTATGCCCAAGGTGGTATCCAGTGTGGCCCTTAATCAGTCCATTCATTTGCCAACCTTCTTTTCTAATCCACAGAACAAAGGGGAATGGATACTGCACTCCTTGGATGTGCACAGACAACTTAGATTTTACTTGGACAGGACTAAGCCTCTCAGAAAATCTGAACAGCTGCTTGTTGCATTTGCTGCAGGGGTAGAGGGGAAGGCCATTTCAAAACAAACCATTTCTAAGTGGAAAGACCATTGCATTCATTTCTGCTATTAGCACCATGGAAAACCTACCCCACAGGGGTTAAGACCATATTCAACCTGGGCTGCATCTACCTCTACAGCCTTTCTCAGAGGTGTCCCTACCAGGGACATCCTAGAAGCTGCTACCTGGAGTTCTGTACATACCTTCACCAAGCATTACCACTTGCCAATGTTTTCTTAGTCCAGAACTGGTTTTGCCATTGCAGTCTTGCAGGGCCTTATAGCTGGTCCTAATGCTAACTGCCTCCTCCCTCCCTTAGCTTTGGGAATTTACCCAAATGTAATGACTGCAACACTGAAACACAAAGAACATAGTACACTTGTATACACTTACCATAAATGTAGATGTTCAAGTGTATTCACTGTTGCAGTCCTGGTTACCCTCCCTCCTCCAGCCCCCTGACTTCTATTGACTATACCTCTATTCTTGCTTGCAATGCTTAAAGCTTTCTGGTGTATTTGCTTTTTTGTTGGAGATGTAACCTTGTATATAATTGCTTCCCATTATGGGGGCACCTGACATCTGGGGCAAGAAAAACTGATGTAATGGCGTCGGCTGCATGCTTTTTATCCCTGACTACCTGATGTCATGGAAAATGAGACAGCAACCAATGCAGGACCCAAGATTTTGATGATCAGGCCGACTGAGGGCTACCTATAAGCACATAACCCAGATGTAATGACTGCAACAGTGAATATACTCGAACATCTACATTTATGGTAAGTGTACACAACTGTACTTTCTAATGAAATGTGTCACTGTTACTTGAAACTACATTTCTTGAATGGTATTTATGCTTTTCTTGCTGTACCCAAGTCATCAACAGTATTATGTACATTTTATTTATTTATTTATTTTACATTTGTTGACCGCGATAGTCCGACTGGATACATATCCATTTTCTGTGGAGGCCTGGGGAGAAAAGCTCCATACTATATACTACAAAGAACTTTATCATATATACATGTAGATCACTTTTTGCAATTTCCATACAGACTTACATTCTTTAAAAGACTATAACATCACTCGGTCCCACAATTTAATACAAGCTATTGGTTTATTAAACAAATAACCAAGATATAGTCACTCAGAGGCAAGAAGTCCTCTAAAGGCATACAGTTGAGGGGATGGAGGTTAGTCAGGGGTAAAGTAAGGACACAGCCTTCGTGTTTTAAAGAATTGTGTACGATTTTTCTTGAATTGAGGTAATGAGGGCTCAGATGTTAGGTCAGCAGGAAAGTGCGTTCCATGTTTTGCCAACAGAGTTGGTGAACAGAGCCCTCCCCAGCTGAGTTGCTAGTTTTGAAAGTATAAATTAACTCTCTGTTGGCTGATCGAAGAGACTTGAGGTTCTGGTAGGGTGTGACAAGGCTTTTAAGAACAGGAGTGTATTCGGGCTGGTAGAGAGTCTTATGGGCAACAACTTGTTGTTTGACCTTTAGTAGGTTCGGTAGTTCAAGCCATCCAAGTTGATTAAGGTTGAGACAGTGGTGGGTTCTATAAGTTGTACCAGTGCCAAATCTAGCAAGTGATATAGCAGCTAGCATATTTGTTAGTCAGTTTTACTTAAGTTTGTGAATAAGGGGGAGGCATAGAAGAAGGTAGACAGTAGGTGAGTGCGAGCAATAACAGTCCTAGCTAGGGGAGTTGGGAAGGGTTTAATCTTGTAGAGAGAACCAAGTTTTTTATTAACTGTTTTAATTGTATGGTTAATATGCAAGTCAGATTTAAGGTTATTGTCAACTATTACACCTAGGAGCTTGGTTAAGGGATCTGGAGAAATAATAGTGCCTTTGTTAGATTTTATGGTGAAGGTCAGTCCAGTGGACCTTTGAGATGAGGAGAACAGCTGCAACCTAGTTTAGTTGGGAATTAATATGAGACAGCGATTCAGAAGCTAATTTTCAACTGTATTAAAAGCATTTTAGGATAAAGACTGCAACTCTGTTAGGGATGTGGCTGAAAATATAAGAGTCGAGTCATCCCGCTTACTGAATGCAGGTAGCGTCCAGGATGACCTTGTGCAGGGTGTTAATAAATATAGAAAATAAGATGGAGCCCTGGGGGACTCCCAAGAGTGATGGGTAGAATGGTGGATAGGTTAACCTTCCATAGGACTGCCTGTTGCCTACCACTCAAGTACGATTGGAACCACTGGATAGCCTGAGTGTCTAAGGAAATGGATTTCAGTATTTGTATAAGTACTTCGTGGTTTACCATGTCAAAGGCCATGGAAAGGTCGAAAAGGATGGCTGAGGAAAGTTTTTTATTGTTTCGGTTTTGATTTATGACGTTAGTGAAGGAGAGAAGGGCAGTTGTGGTTCTATGGTATAGTCTAAACCCATGTTGAGAGTTTGTCAGGAGTTTGCTAATGATAAGATGGTTCAGGAGATATCTATGGATACATTTTTTCATAATTTTGGCTAGTGAAGACAGGATAGCTATGGGTCTGTAATTTGAGAGCTCAGTGGAGCTGCCTCCTTTATGGAGTTGGGATAACATGGGATATCTTCCAGATGGAGGTGATGGAAGCTACAGATATGGTTCTGTTGATCAGGATGGATATTGGGTAGGCTACAGCATCGCCTGCTTTTTGTAAATACTCCACCGAGAGTAGATCTGCAAATAGGGTCGTTGGTTTTAATTTTTTAATTAGTTTTCTGATAAATGATGTTGGGACTGGTTGAAAGTTAAAGGTAATTTGTGCACTGGATGTTGTCGTAATTGGATTTGGGCAGCTGTGGGATAATTGGCTAGCTAGATGCTGAATAGTTTCTGTAAAGAAGCTATTGAAGGTATTGGCAACACAGCTGGAGGTTTCTCATTAGAAGTTGAGGGGGTAGGGGTGGTAGATTGTCCTGGGTGGAGAAGTTTATTTATGCCTGCCCAAAATTTGGGGGGCTTATTTTGATGTTTCTTTTGTAGGTGGCAGCAATAGTTTTTTTTTTTTTTTTTTTCGTCAGTCATAACAGATTTTTTCCTATTCTGTTTAGCTGGCAGACTGATGTTCATGTAAAGAAATATGTTTTGTTTATTCTTTTTACTTGTTGCTGTACTTGAAAACCACTAGCATAGAGCTGAATATGTATTACTGTTTGTGACCTTTGGAGCTTGTAGTGAAATCTTTTGTCTAGAGAGGCCTGGCTGTTTCTTCATGGGAGGGAGAATTCAGACTGGTCTGGTCTGGCTAGAAGCATTACTGCAAATCTGTTTTTTTTTTTTTTTTTTTTGGATTGGATAATTTGGCTGCTTTCTTTTTTTCTGCCTTAAATAGCCAGTGTTCAAACTAGTTTGTATTTGTTAAAAGTTGCAGTGAGGTAGGCCTTCTGCCATTGCTCTGCTGTGAGTTTGGAAAAAGATAAATGCTTATTTTCAACTGTTTTCTGCACTTCTATTTTACTGCATATCTGCTTAAATTGTGCAACTGTTTTTTAGATTTAGTGAATGCAGTCCTTACCTGTGTTCTGAACTTGTGTATTCCACTCACCCGCCCAGTTGCTGTTGTGGTATTCAAGGTTGGTGGCTTTGAGTTGCCCGCCTCTAGAATAAATTTGATATTCCATCCAGTCCCATTACATCAGCTTATTCTACTGTGTACAGTGAGATAAGTTGTTAAGGCCCACCCTTTAGCTTCTCAACCTTGAATTATCTTCTGTCTCCTCACTTTCTACTTTAAAAAAAAAAAAAAAAAAAAAAAAACTGTGCCTCTTCCTACTTCACTTTCATTTTGCTGCTTGTGCTTAGGAGTTCAACTGCATTTAGTTCATAGGTTCATTGGTTCATAGAATAGTACTAGGCTAACTGCCCTTGCAAGCCATTTTAAGCCTAGCCAATTATCCCTTGTGAGACTCAAACCCTGCACCTTGTGTTTGTAAGGCAAACACCTTGACCATTAGGCCATCCTCTCAACCCAAAATAAACAGCCTCTGCAAGGCTCAAACCCACGACCGTGCACAGCATTCACAAAGCTATTTACCAGTAAGCCATGCCAGACATGTACCTACCATAATGCTAGACCCATCTTGTCTTCTGTCCATCTTTACCTGTGCATTATCGGATCAGAGGCCAGCACTTCACAATCATCTCCGCTCTTCTTCCATAATGCTCTGTATATTTAATTTCCCCTGATCAAGTTTGCCCTGCCATACTAGACCAGCAAACACAGAGCCTCTCTAATAGAAAAAAAAGAAGGTATGTACTCACCATAACGTTCCATGTGTGTTGTACATCTCACCTTCATTCTTCACTGGCTGGGTCCGGAACAGATCCCCGGCTCCAACTCGGCCCACACAAAAGCTCGAGGTCTCCCACTGGCTCATGGCTGCATCCCCATCCCATCAGTTTGCCGTATTTATTACTGCTTGTCAGTAGCCTTATTAAATTGATGACAGTATTCTACTGAATTGCTGCTTTATTTGAGCTGTCTTTTACTGTTGTGATTGTGAGCTACTGTTTTAAAGCAATCTACTGATTAACTACATTTCATTGCTATCTACTGCAATTCATTACTGTTTAACTGTATTATTTCATACTGTGAGTTGTTATTTTGAGTGTAAGTGGTTACTCTGTGCTTCTTCGTGAGTTTTTTTTACTGTATTCTTAACCTTAAATTCAGTAACATAGTCTAGATACAGGTTAGCTGCATGTTGTTTTATCCCCTTTTGAGGTATTCCAGCTACAAACTTCCCTGAGTAGCACTTGAGTGATCACCTAGTAGTACTACTCTTAGACTTTCCTCCTTTTACCCTCTTAGCTCTCTCTGGCCTCTCTCCCTCAGTTTCTGACAAATATGGATGGACAATTGCCTATGTTTTCACCTGCCAGTGTGGTTGATATAGGCATCCTGAGACAGTGTAGCGACTGCCTCATGTACACTGACAACCCTCTACTACTACCACCTAGGAACACAATTTGTGACAGATGCATCTACATCAAGCACCTAGTGTCATTGCTCTCTCCCCCACAAGCCAGTATATCTGGCACTGAGAAAGTTGTCAACACAAACACCACACCCCCACATATGTGGAGGTCCTCAACACAAACACAACTAAACAAGAGAGACCTCAGGCAAAAACACAAGCAAACTCCACTGCCCACCACACATAGTGCACACACCTGTGTCTCACAACCATTAAGGCCTAAACATAAACCCAACATATTAATCATAGGTGACTCCATTGTGAGACACACAGATGTGCTCCTCACCAGGCTAGATAAGGAAAAAGTCACAGTTTGTCAGGTGTTAGAATCCACCTTATCACCCATGCACTCAAGTCTTTCAACAGCTACTGTTATGACTCTGCCATAGTCCATGTTGGCATGAATGATTTGAGACGCACCTCCCTGGACTATATGAAGAGATCAAGCTTGCTGAATGTGTCCCAGGCAGATATGTCCCTAGCCTTAAGCAGCATTCTACCGTCACCAAGAATGATGCCTCAATACAAACAGAAAATGATTGACTTAAACAATTTGCTTAGTTTCTGATCCAGTACCTGACAACCTGGGATGACATGATTGACAAACCACAATGCTTTGCCAGAGATGGTCTGCATGTGTCTCCCTTGGGCTTCAGGATCCTGGCAAAGGCTCTTGCCGCCCCATAGTGCCTTTTTATGCAATGCTATGAGATCAAAACTGGCAACATGAAAATTTCATGAAAATCTAAATTAAAGGTCATGCTGCAAAATGCTAGGAGTCTAAACATGAAACTGCACTCATTGCAAACATTCTTAACCCTGGAAGATGCTGACACTTGTGCAATCACATAAACCTGTTTCAAAGCTGCGAAGAGCACCCCAGCCATACCAGGTTACTCATCCTATCATACGTTCATACCCAAAACCTTTGGCTGCAAAGCAAAAGGAGGTGGATTTTCAATATATATATTAGACCTACACACATTCAGGCCGGTCAAACAGTATGATGCACAGGCAACCCTCCAGGTGCAGTTAACAATTGACAAGATCCCTGTTCAGATCACAGCTAGCTATAGGCCTCCAGCTTTGACTCAAGATGCCCACTCCACCTATCTGGACCTCTTCGAATCTATCAAGATTCAACCCTTTACCCTAATCTTGGGCGACTGTAACTGTCCAACCATAGATTGGAAGAAATACTCATTCAAAACACAAATGCCCAGTGATTCCTTGATTTTGTCAGTGCAAATGCTTTGGACCAGTTGTTCGACACCCCCACAAGAGGTGAAAATATCTTGGACTTGGTATTAACCAACATGAGTAACCACTGCAGCATCCCTACAATGTTGTCATCCCTGGTAAGATCTGACCACAAAGCGGTCACTTTCTAAGTCACCATCTCCCCTGACCCCCCCTCCCCCAGCTAGGGTCAAGCAAATAAACTTCTCCAAAGCTGATTACAACCTCCTTAGGAAGGTATAAACAGCTTCACAGCCCCCCCCCCCCCCCACACAGGAACTGGCACACATGTCCAAACCTACATCAAAGTACTATATGAGCATTTATATAGCTGCATGGAATCAGGAATACCCGACAGGATGAAATCATCCTCAACAAGGAAGAGTAAACCTGTCTGGTGGACATCTGCAATAAGTAAACTCTATAATAAAAGGAAAAACTTGCTGTACAGGACCAAGAAGGAGCAGGTGCCTAATTGGAAACAATCTCTCCTCAGCCTGAACAAGAAATAAAAGCACTAGTGAAATCCTCCAAAGCAAACTTCGAGTCCAGACTGGCCACATCTACTAAAGACAGTCATAAGGCCTTCTTCACATATGTCCGCAGCCTCAAGGGAAGCACCCAGATCTGCTCAGAACTGGTGGTCAAAGACAACACATACACAAACTCTGTAGATATAGCCAACCTGCTGGCAGACAGGTTCAGTGAAAACTTCACCCCTCTCTCCCCCATCAGTAAAACAGGACATCCCCAGTACATGCCCCCTCCCTTTATCTCTAGGGAGCAAGTCATCACTGCCCTCTTAAAGCAAAAGATACAGCCTCCATGGGACCAGGTAACATCCCAGGCTGCATTGTACATGGACTCAAGCAGGAACTTGCACCACCATTAGGCATCCTGTTCAACCAAACCAGCTTCATCCCAGCTGAGTAGAGGACAGTCACTGTCATCCCTTTGCACAAAGGTGGAGTGCCACCAATCCAAGAAATTATAGACCCATCAACCTAACTAGCTTGTTCTGCAAGGCCATAGAGTGGATTATCTTGGACCTCATTAACAAGGACATTGGCAACCTGCAGACACTTGATCCCACACAGTTTGATTTTTTTTTCAGTAGAAGGCCATGCCTTTTAAACTTGGTTGACTTCTTTGAGACCATCACCAAGGCCATGGACAAGGGGAAGATTATGCACACCGCCTACCTTGACCTGGCCAAAGCCTTTGATACCGTCACCAAGGCCATGGACAAGGGGAAGACTATGCACACCGCCTACCTTGACCTGGCCAAAGCCTTTGATACTATTCCCCACTCAGATATAATAGATAAACTGTCTCAACTAGGTAACCATCCATATGTTACCAGATGGGTAGCAAACTGGCTCACTGACAGAACCCACCTAGTCAAACTAGATGAAGCCACCTCAAGCAGTACCCGTAACAAGCAGTGTACCACAGGGATCAATCTTGGGGCCTCTGCTGTTTGGGATATACTTTTCTGAGGTGCAGGCCAAAACCAGTGGGATATGGCTAACTAAGTTTGCAGATGACTGCAAGCTGAGTGTCATCATCAATTCCCTTAGTGATGTGGACATACTCCAAGAGGGTCACATCCAAACAAATGACTGGTGCTGGAAACATGGCCTCAAACTGAATACCAAAAAAATGTCATCATCCCCTTTGGAGAGAGTGACATCCCCAAAATTTGATAATAAAGTCCTAAGCCCGCAGTCAGTCATGAGGGACTTGGCCACCCAGATTGATAGCAAACTGACTTTTGGCGACCAGATTGCCTCCATTGTATGTAAAGCTTTCTACATGGCCCACCTTATTAGTAAGGGTATCTCATCCAGGGACAAGGTGGTCATAACATACCTGTATTCTTCCCTTATAAGACCCATTATTGAGTACAATGCCCCTTTTGGCATGTACCTCACAAAGCACATGCAGCAACTGGAGAGACCACAGAAGTTCCCCACCAGGGGAATCCAGGGCCTCAAACATCTACCCTACACAGGCTAAAGGCCCTGTCTCTCTACTCAGCCTCCTTCAGACTCCTCAGAGGTGACCTCTGTATGGCATATAAAGCAATCTCAGATCCTGCCCTGATGGGGACTGCTGCATATGTGCAAGTCAAGCTCCACTCGAGTAAACCGCACGCGCAACCTCAACCTGGTCTGTGATATCAATAGGACTTGTTGGCAGGACACATTTGTGTCCCAGAGGACTCCCCCCCCCCCCCCCTTTCGTGGAATAAACTCCCTCACCATGTCAAGCAGAGTGCCTCATTAACCCTTTTTGAGCACAACCTGGATAACTAGATGGGGAACAGAAAATACACCCCTGGGATTTCAGCTGTGTCCCTGCTGGACAGCAGCATAGGGTGCTGACTTGGTGGAACATGGACTAAATTATTGGCTAGGCTTGTAAGGATCTCCGGGCCAATAGACTAGTCACTTCCTATGTTCAAATAGATAAAGCACAGGTTTTCTTCTGGAGGAAATGTACAGAATAAAGGCTCATACACTACAAAAGTTTAAGCATTTTTTTATAGTATGTAGGTTTATCAAACAAAAATGATCATCTTTTTCTATATTAATTTGAACATTTACCATTACCTCATTTCCTCCTCCTGTTTTTGCGTTGTTCCACTTTATCCTTCTTTCATAAGCAGGTTTTTCAGTTCCCCAAATTCCAGACTATTGTAATTTTCAATTTTCATTGCAATTTCTTTTTTAGGTTAATAGCACTGAGGAACCTAGCCCAATGTCTGCAGAGCAGTTTCTTAAGTGATGTTTTCAGAGATTCACAGTAGATAAGTAGATGAATGACCTGTTAAGTGTTGTATGATAGGCAAATGTGGCTGAGTAGCAAATCCTGTACTACAGGAAGCTTCGCTTTTATAATCCTCTATGCTATCTGCCAGACTACTGTCAAATCACACTTTAAAAATCAGTAGAACTCCATATCATCCTAGAATTGCATGTCTTCTACTGCCACAGTTTTTAAGTGCAAAAGCAAATGTACCCCTTTGTAACTGAGCTGTTAGACACAGTAAGTTGTGTATTGTTACATGTATATCACCTTCTTAACTTACCTTTTGAGGTGGAACTGATCGTGAAGATACGCAAGTGCTTGGGATCCACAGAAATGGTGTTAAGACACAGTGACACCTTATTTTTCAAAAAGCAGTTTATTCTAGTAATAATTTAAAATCAAGACACACTGTGACTGTACTGTACTCTTGTCTGTAACTTGGTAAGCAAACCAACTCTCTTGACTCTGCATAGACTGTGTGTGATGGAATTACTCACTGTCTCTCAGATATTTTCTTAAATATGATTCTTAAAATTGGATCTTGATACTCAGTGGGACTAGATAAGTCTTTAAAAAATAAATTACTATGATGCTGTGTGCAGGGAGTGGAGGGACCAGTCTAACAACCCCATTCTGTGTTTAGTAATTGTACTGAATAGGGCATTCTGGTTCATGTTTAGAAAGTTGTGGCCTAACCGAAAACTGTGTAACTTAGTTCCCTCCCCTTCTTTCTAAATGTTGGCCATCTTAACTGTACTGTTGTGTGTACTAATGCTTCCTCCTAGTTTCTAAAGTAATCCAGCACTTCTAGCCCATGTTCTTCATATTTACTGTCTCTGTGGTCTGCCTGGTGGTCTTTACATAAATAAGGTTTATGACAGTTGACCAAATATAATAAAAGCAAACAAAATATGACCTGTGCTGGTGGAATAGAGTGGTGATGCTTGATGGGCACGCCTATCCTTTCTAACTATGCTATCCTGGGGGTTGGGTGAGAGTGCTAGGCAGAGTTCTCACCATGCCCTGGTAGAGGCTGGAGCTCAGTGTGAGAATGAATGCCAGGTTGGGTGTTTGGGAGGGCCAGGAGGTAGGGCTTCTCTAAGGGTTTGAGGCAGACACATCCTGAAATCTTTCCTCCTTGCCTTGAAGTGTAGATCATCAGCACATGACAGAAATGATAATGCTAGGGACTGGCTAACCAGCTGCTGTAAGAATGAGGGCTTCAGATCCAGCCTTTATTGTCCATATTTAGAGTTCCTTACTTCCCAAGTGATACAGGTGTGCACTATAGGGTCAACTCTGTAAAACATTTGGGTGCTTGGACCATGTCAGGAGTAGCCTGGTAGGAGGAAGTGTGTGTGTGTGTTGGGGGGGGGGGGGGGGGGCGGCTTCTACTGTTTGCAAACATGATAAGCAGAAGAATAACTGGATAGCTAAGTGGGCTTAGGTGGGAAGGGAACTAAAAAAAAAACAACATCATTTCTTTGAATTTTTGCAGGATTTCCATACCAGGCTGGAAAAGTCTGCTTTTGCAGAGCAGAAAAAAACAAAATCAGGGGCTGTAAGGCCCTTATACCTCACAACAGGTTTTGTTTGATTTGAAAATCATACCTTTTGAAGCAAAAGCTGGAATTTTGACAAATGCTTTTTTCGTACTAGTGTGATAAATTGTAATTTGTCTTTTTGATGTTTAGTTATGATGCTCACATAAAATAATTTGATTTTATGTCTGCTTATATAACCTGTTTCTGTCGAGCAAGCTTACCACTTTAAGACTGTCCTCTCTTCACTAGTTCTAAGGTCAGGCATTTTGTTTCTTGGACTTCTTTCATAAACGTGTTTGATCATACAAAAGGCATACTGACTGAGACATTAACACAGAGGATTAAGGCTGTGAAATGTTTTGTCTTATATTTTGATTCCTTTATTCTGCATTTTTACAGAATGCAACTCTATGCAAGTCATTTAACAAGACCGCTGTACTGCTCACCACTTAAGGAGGGACTAGTAGCTAGAGAGATTACCTGGTTAACAGGTAATTGAGTGAAAGAGCAAATAAATAAAAAATCTGCAGTCTAATGATTGATACAGATGACCAAGTATGCAGGTACCGTCCCCTGCAGCAACTTCTGTTTGTCTCCAGCTTTTTTAAAAATCCTCATTCTTTTCTTCACAAGCCACACTACTCTTACCCTTTTGGTAAAATTAATGTTCTGCATGATTTTTCATTCCTTTTGCACATGTATATTCCTACTTTGTTTTGTAGGTGAATCCCTCACATCTTTTCACTAATGTTATCTTTCATGTATTCTCTAATCTCCGCTCCAGTATTTTCCTTTTCTAGGTGTTACTGGTCCAACATCTACTTCCACCGCCACACCTGCAAGTAATAGCTCCTATAGCTCCATACGTCTTTGCCTTACCTTTCTACTAATGTGAGTTGGGTAATAATTTCCTTCAAATGTTTTTCTTTACCATTTTGCCAGCATGAACTGGACGCATGTAATTTTCCTTCATCTTCGGTTTTACTCTGCTCCCAGGTAATGTAAATTTTAACTGAAGTTGTATTTAAGTCTTCTCCATAGGAGAGAAGGAAAACTGCATTTAGCCTGGTTGTCCTTGTATAACCCACAGCAGCCTAAAGACTTTACTTGCTTGACTCATTGCAAACTTGAAAATTAATTGTCATGTTTGCTGGTTTGCAGCTTTTGTGCCACATAATGACCTGATCAGCAACATTCAGTTGTAGCTTGCATCCCAGTGTCTTTTGGCATTACCTGTTGGCTAGAGTTATTTATGAACCTGTAAAGAGCAGTGAGTTAAATACGTTGAAGCCAAAGACTCCTCTTTGTTTGCTTGCAGACTTGCAATTTCCAAGTGGAGGAAATCTAAAATATCTCTGTCACGACTGAACAATGAGCAAGGACATTTCTTTGTAGGTTTGAGAGATCAGCAGCAGTTGATTACATTTGGTAGATGACCTTGTTAACACTTGCTTTCTTCATCTTTTGTGCTCTTGCTGGCTTTATTGAATATTGCCCTTATCTGGCCTGAAGTATAAAGCTATCAATTAATTGTTACATTCCAAATTTGTGGACTATCCTTTGGCAGGGTAGTAAGCCAGTTCTTTGGTCCAATGAGCTGTCATTAGTCTTCTTAGTGGTCACCTGCGGGTTACTGTAACTGGACACAGGAAATGCTGACCTGCCATATGATAAGCTTGCACTTGTGTAGTTTCTTCATAGGCTGAGATCATGAGGTATGCTTGGTCTCAGTCTGACAGTAAGTGACATTGCACAGGTGGCAGCTGTGTTGTATGTACTTGACTTGAGGGTTACATACTGATATTACTATGTGCTTTTCAAAACACAAGAGTCTGACATTTCAGCAGTTGCCTCCTGGGGGATTCCATGTGACTGCATAAAGGAGTTTGAAAGACGCATTTCATTTGGTTTCATTCAAGTACCTGTTGGGCTGAGCTGGTTTAAGGCTTCTGGTTGTCATTTTGCTAAATACTATCAGATTCTGATATCCTGTAGCCTTTTATCACATTGCATATGTTTTTTACGTAGATATACATTTTTACTCTGTTCATTCCACATGCAAAAAATTCCATTCGTTCTCTATATTTTTTGCATATGCACATTTCAGTCCGAGTCTGAATTCCAGAAGGGTTAAACAATACAAGATTAATATGTTATGCATAAATTCAATTTATTTATTTATTTTTACATTTGTAGTGTAGAAGCTGTGGATGTTTACTTTCAGATTATTACCACTTCTGTGCAAGAGGGAGCGAACACTCTTACTTGGGAAGACAGTGCACTGTAGAGGTTTTAGCAATGAATCCTGAACCAAGAAAAAGCCATTCCAATTTTTTTCCTCTTAGGTACCCTATCTTACTTTTTCAGCAAATTGTGTACATCTAAGCATATCGGTCAGCCGGAAAGATGTGTGTGATTTTTAACCAAAATAATGAAATGCCTTAAATCATTCAATTATTCCAATAGCTTAGCATAGTTCTTCTAATACGCACTCGCCTACCTGCCTTTCCAAGGTGATCTGTTTCTCACTTTTTGAGTCATGAAAGACCAACTTCTGTTTGACATCCTATTTCTTTGCCAAAACAGTTTTTGTACAAACACCTGTACTAGAGCTTTGAATTTATACCAGCAAATAAAACTCCCTGGAGGAATTTGTCCCTAACTCAATGTATTCCCAACCTATGGAGTATGTTACCACTACAAGTCATGTAAAGTACTACTTTTGTCTGCCTTTAAAGGCTAATCTTAAAGAGATGGGTAGATATAAATTTACAACATGGCTACCTTGT
Organism: Protopterus annectens; assembly: GCF_019279795.1. NCBI lineage: Eukaryota > Metazoa > Chordata > Ceratodontiformes > Protopteridae > Protopterus > Protopterus annectens. The sequence continues at coordinate 331,951,724 of NC_056747.1, forward strand.
ATGGCCCTGCTTAATTTGGGAGTAGGGTTGGGCACTGTTAATTACTCATAAAGGGTAGAAAGAACTACTTTAAGGTGTATATGGCTAGGCCTGTTATGGTCCCTGTGTTTTTGTCTAGCATTGCTCCTGTGTTCATTTACTTAACCTGGAAGACAACTGTTGAGGTGAACAGCATGTTTGTTTTTCCAGGCATGTACTAGTTTGATAATAGGTTTGCTGTTCTATACAAGACAGACATCAGTGTGTGCCAAACCAGAAAGGGGAACAGTAAACTGTCTGTAGTGCCAGAATATTCATACTTCAGTCTTGCTGGAAACAGCACCCTGATGTGGCATTCAGTGAGAGTGTTTGATATTTATTCAATTTGGAAATGCATAGACCTCTTTTCTGAGAGAGTCAATTTGTACTAATCAGTGGAGTTAGTCAAAGCTTTCTTGGCCCACTGAATCTGCTCATTTTTCCTGTCAGTTTAAGGCAGTTAATTCTTGGACCCCAACAATCTCCATTCTTCTACCCTTTTCTGAGTCTGCATTTTATCCTCCATGTACTCCTGAATTTCACTTATGGCTTTCACTCTACTGTTGCCTCAAGAAGATTTTCATGTGTCCGGTACTTTCTGTCTGAAAAAAGGCTTACTGACATCACTGCTGAAAGTGAGCTGCTCTTGCTGCATCTACAAATTGTGGCGCTTTGTTTTTAGATGCATGTTTTTGTAAAATGCATGAGATACCTATATATTTCCACTCTGGCCTTAAATTATTGAAAAAAGAAATGAAATACTAGCTAAAATTGCCCTGTTCTTTTTATGAGTCATGGAACTCTGAATGGACACCTTATAGACAACTAGAACTGATTGATGAAGCGTTACTGATTGCTAAAGGGCTGAAGTATCTCTATTGATGGTTTGTAGAAATGCTGTGCGGCAAGCCATATGATCAAAGCAAAAGGATTGCTGTTGTAAATTAGCTGCTTGTGACAAGAAAAGAAGTGAGAAGGCTTTTTAAGGTTGGCATAAAATATACACATCATAATGGATGGACCTGCAAGATGGAACTACAAAAGAGGCACAAGGAGCAGCACAGGAAGTTGACAGTATGTGCAAAGAGTTGGGTGTGTATTGTTCATTCTGGTTGTACTACTGGTACTGAATGCTGGTTCAGCAAGGAAGGAAGGAAAAAATCCTATACCACAATGCCTGGCTCAGAAAATTAAATCGTCAGGGGTATGAGGAGCAGTTGGTGAATGTCAGCATGACAGAGTGAGCCACTGTGCCACTGGACTACACCTCTCTCCCAGTGGGGCGGTCTTCCTGAAATCTAAACTTTGAAGTTGCATCAGGACAATTATATGGAGCAGATTAATAGTAGGACCAAAAAATGGCAGTAGGAGACCTCAGATAAATAATCATCAGAACAGTATAGGTATTATCAAGATGAGTGTGAAACATTGTGAAGATACTGGTACAAAATGCACTTCAGTTAGGCTCAACCAGTATTAGCTTATTCTTCATTTATAGTGGCTGTGGTTATGCCTTATTATAGGTCTTCCTGCTGATTTGAGAAGTACAGAAACTGCACTTTGTAGGATGCTGGCTGGTCTTATGTGAGGAGCAGCAAGGATCCAGTCCCTTTTGGCTCAGGCTACCTCAGTGACTGAGGGAGATGGAGCGTGATTGAAAGTGAAGGAAATTAAGGATGCAGCGGTACAAGTGAAGGAGCAAGTTTTTAATTTATTTTTGTTATAGCACTATGCCCAATGGTCAGTCTGTAGGATTGTAAGAATTTTTATTATTTGAGTATGTGTGTATGTATATGTGTGGGGGTGTGGGTAAGGGGTGTGTTTGGAATGAGTGATATTGTATGGTTTTGGAAGCACCAAGCTAAAATGAGTTATTGTAGCCATTACATGCATGTATTTATTCATTCATTTGCCCATAATCTGACATCTGAAATGTAATAAAGTGGCTGCAGTTAATGTTTATCTTTGTGTGCATATTTGTGTGTAGGAGGGTTGAAGAAAATGACTGCAGAGTTATTTTTATTTTATTACTCATGTCCATTGTGTACATAGTTAACAAAGTGGCTTTAGTTGCTTGACATGGGAGCTAATTTTGGATAAAAATGAGCCAGACTGATCCTGCTGTCATTTGCTGAAGTTACGCAGTCATGATTTTGTCTTTACAAAGGTAAATGCGTACTTGTATGAAGCAAGCTGGAATGCATTCCTGTGGCTATTTTTGAATACCTTACTGTGGCTATTTTTAACACAGACATGCGAAGTGTATGCAGTGAGTAAAGTGGCTACAACTGCTGACTTTCAGGAGATATTTGTGGATGAAAATGAGCATGCTGCCATATTAAGATAAACTGTCATTAATCTGGTTTTGCAGAACTAGTGTGCATCTATGTATGTATCTATCCTTTGTTGACCGAGTTATAGCCTCTTTTCAGGGGAGATCTGAGGTGGTATCTATACTACTAGGAGAAATTTGGCCAGGGCATATCGGGCATGCTACCTTACTTTTTTTGATAAGGTGCCATGGGATCTTCTGCATCCACCTGAGCTACCACCAGCTCAAGCAAATGGAGCCTCAGTAAAATGTCTCATCTGAAGGATGATACACACTCCTTATGTTGCTCTGCAGTGTCAGCTGTCAGTCTACCTGGTGTGTTAATAGAACCCACAGCCTTCTACACCAAAAGAAAGTGTGCTACCTGTTGCGCTACTGACACTACAAGCAAACTTAAATCACCTTCAGAGCAGAACAAAGTAAAGCTTGAGGTGAATCTGACAATTACTCCTCCTGAGGCATTCATAGTGTATACTTGTCACTTTGACTTAACACCATAATATAAATATGTACTTGGCATTAATAGTATACACCTTACTGCAGCAGCTATAGTATTATTCTTATTGACATATATGGTAAATGTTTACATTTATTTTGCTGTCTTTGTTCCTCTTTGATGTTTTAAATCGCGTGTTATTTTTTATTGCCTGATGTATACACTATATGTAGTTTGATTTGCTGATTATTGCTGTACTCACTTTATATTGTACATATTACAGTTTACCGGGGCTGAGTCAGTCTGTGATCAGTGCTTGACCCTGGTAAATAAAATATAAGTAAATAGTAAATGGACCTTTAGCTGTTGCAGTGTACTACTAACTGCAGAAAACAAAAGTGTAGGAACAATTGTTTTATGGTCTTGAAAGCTGTAACACATCATGCAGCTGTGCATTTAGCACACTTCACCCTGCCGCAATTTTTCCTTTCTGGCATAGTAAAATATAGTACAGCTTTCAAAGATGTAAAAGCGCTTGCAAAACTGTTCTGTGGTGGCTGCCATGTATACATGCTGCAGCATGATACATGGTTATAACAGCACTTTTAAAAATTGTTATGATTGGGTGTTGCACTGTAGCACTTTACAACTGGATTATCATTCTGCATAATTTGGAGAATTGTCAGTGTAGTCCATGTACTGCAGTAGTGTTAATTGTGACTGATGTCCTTTCTGCCCAGGTTGTGCCTGAAAGGGGTCCATGGGACAGTCCATTTACTCAGTTAATATATAAATAAATGTTAATTAAAAAGCTAAAGAAGGATGAAAAGTAGTTGAACAATTTAGAATAAATAATCTCTTCTTCACTCTCTCTATTTTTGGATACATAAAGGAAAGAAAGTCATGACAGTGTAGTAGAAACTGGTCAAAGATGGGTAAGAGTAAAGTGAGGATGGAGAAAAGGCAAATATTCTCACACCTGTCTTAAAAAACAGAAAGCAGAAAGAATGCAAAATGATGAGAAGTAAGGAAGAAGAGAGAAGATAGCTGGTTGGCATGGTCATTCCAAAGAGAGTTGCAGAAAGGAAACTCAAAGTACTAAGGGAAGTCCGTGTGCATGGCCCTGACAGTGCACCCCCCCAAAAAAAGATCATAAAAGACATGGCATGTGTACTTTCAGGTCACCTGACACAATGTTTCATTTGATATCTCAGCAGGTACCAGAGGACAGGAAGGAAATCTTTATGGTGTCACTGCAGAGTGGCCAGAACTAGAACTGAGTGAGGATATTGATACAAACATTAGATGGTTTCCCTGAAACTGAAAACTGCAGGATATGTGTGACATGAGTTTATAGAAGACTGGCCACGTCAGTACATCATAATTTAGTTTTATGACTGAATTATTTTGAAATTTGGGAAAGACGATCTAGTCATTGTTACATGCCTTGACTTCAGTGAAGGCCTTTACTCGGTTCTTCACAGGAGATGGGCAGGCTTAGTGAAGGAACTTAAAGCTGGAGACATGAAAAGTGTGTGTAGAAGAAAAGAAATTAAAATAATTAGAGGAACTTGATTACAGGAAGAAATGGTTAGTAGAATTCAACAGGGGTCACTGCTGGTCCAATGCTTTTTGCCACAGAAGTGCACTGAGAAACAAGATCAACTTCTTTCTGGAGGTAGAAGAGACAGTGGAGAGTGGGGAAAGGTGTAAACCTTCAGAGAAACCCGAGAGGACTGGCAAACTGGGCTGACGAGTAGCATGTAAGGTGTGACATGGGAAGCGCAAGGTACTTTACTTAGGACCAAGAATACTAGAGTAGAATATATAATAAAAAGAATAAAACTAAAAAGCAGAAATCAGGAAAAAAAAGGCCTTAGTTTGGTAATGACAGCAGAATTACTCAGCAGTTGTAAACTGAGAAAAACTGTAACTAAGACCCATAAGAAACTGGGCTATACCGTTAGGACAAACTACTGGAAAATTAGATTGTATTAGCCCTTTATAGGGCTATATTATGTCTGTATAGATCCCCTTGAGGCCTCAGAGTACTTTACTTCTGATGCCCTCCCTGGGAAAGTGATATCAAGCTGCTCAAGAAGGTACACAGGCTACCAATATAAGAAAGATGGTTAAGGCTTTGTGCTGTTAAGGGCAGATTCCAAGAACTGAGAGGTTACATTATCCCTTTATTTCCCCTTGGTCAGGTAAAGTGATGTCAAACTAGTCAAGAAGGTATACACAGACTGCCAGAGGAAGAAAAGAAGCGGAGGACAAAGCAGTATGATAAAGGGAAGATATGATAGGTTTTTTCAAAGCATTTTGGAGACGATATGAAGGCATGTGTGTCAAGAGGAGTTTGTGGCTTCCATACCAGATTAAGGATGTAACGTTCAACCTAGACGTCCAGAATCACGTTTTTTGCTTAAAGAGTAGTCTGAGTATACTATTAAACCACAAGTCCATAGAGTATTTCAAGAGGGCCTAGAATGGGAAGTGCGCTAACCAGAAGAAAGTAATAGGAGAACAGCTGAAAGGTAATAGCTACATAAATGGGTAGACTGGTCAGGCAAGATATGTTTTTCTGCTGTTAACTTAGTAATGTGTTAAGGCCCTGGAAAAGTATTTCATATGCAGAGGGATTTAGAAGTATGAACCGAGGTAAGGAATAGTTACATTCCAGTTAAACGTCACAGTTGTGTGGATGTTTGCATTCATCCTGGCACTGAACCATGCTGATAGGCCAACTGCAGGAGAGTTGCAGCTGTAACTGGCAAAGTTCCAAGTTGTTGCCCAAAGAGAGAAAGGGGGTAGACCTTGGCTAATTGTCAGAACAATGTTAGAACTTAAAATAGAGACTGTCTGTGTGTAGGAGCTTTTGGGACATTTGTTGAAAAAATGAAAAAGAGAAAGAGTGGGGATTTACATGAGGTGTCTGGTACTAGCTTATTTTATTTATTTCCATTTGCTTACCGAGAAAGTAAAAAGCTCCACAGAGATTTAGAAAATAGACATTAGAGATTAAGAGCAAAAGCTGTTTAGACATTTTAACACTATATGCTTGTTGCATAACTGACATTATATTGAATAAGAACATTCATCATATATGCAAGCAACGCAAGTTCCTTTAAGGTTTGACATTCATTTTGACTAATATAACTCAGATGAAAGTGTTTGGAAGTCCTTTCAGTGTGCATTTATTGCAGTCATATTACTTGTAGGTTATTTAATAACAGAAATCAGAAAATGTGTTGAGTAGAGCTAAGAGTAGTGGGTAGCTAAGGTGAGAGAGGAATATGATATATGTAGGCTCATTTATTAACATTCAGAATATGAGTTAATAGAAGAGATGAGAATAATGGATAGCTGTAGTGTGAGAAATTTGGTGTCAGAAGTAGAAAGGGTATGGACAGCAACATTAAGAGGGTGATGAGAGATAGGAGTGTATGTGTGCAAGCAGAGGAAATGGTATGATTAGCGTAGGACTATGGGTAAGGCTTTAATCAGGGGTGGTACATTGGCAAAGTCATCGGTTATTGAGGTAGGTGCTAAGTTTTTTAAAATTTGATTGGGTCACCAGTGATTGTGATTTCCTGTGGTGTTGTATGCAAAGTTTAGAGACATAATTAGAGTAGAGAGATTCCCTGGCTGAGTTATTAGGTTTGGTAACCTGTGTTAGTGTTTTATTTGAGGATCTGAGGAGTCTAGTGTTGGCACAGGGTTGGAGCAATGTTTGAAGGGCAGGTGTTTTGTCGGGTAGGTGTACCAGTTTGTGGGCAGTAAGAAGTTGAGTATGATTTAAGTGGCGAGATAGTTCAAGCAGTTGAGCTGTTGCAAGGCAGTGCAGTAGTGAGACCTTTTGGGAGAGTTAGTGGTTAATTTAGCAGCTTTATTGTAACATGTTTCAAGTTTGACCAGATCAGTTTTCTTTAGATTGGTAAGGATTGAGGATGCATACAAGTGTGTGGAGACTAGATGAGTTCTGGCAATAGCCTGCCTAGTGGTGGCTGTGAGAAATGGTTTGAATCTGAACAGTGCACCCAGTTTTGAGTGTGCCTTTTTGATAGTATGGGAAAGGTGAAGATCAAATCTCAACTCGTTGTCTATTAGCACACCCTAGTAACTTAGTTTGATCTGTGGATGATATTGTGATATCACTGGAAGAATGTATTTGGAATGATGTTGGAGGGGCTAATGATGAGGTGGGGTGAAATAACATGAGTTTTGTTTCGGATGGATTCAGTATTAGCTGAAATTCTGACAACCAGGCTTCAGCTAGGAGTCACTGTTGTGTCTTTGCTTTGAGTTTGTTTAGGGCTGGTGCAGTGTGCAGATTAACATAGTCATCTGCATGTTTGACAATAGTAGCTAGAGATGTAGCTGTATGGAGCTTTGTTGGTAAATATAGTAAATAGTAGGGGACCTAATACTGAGCCTTGGGGGAGCCCATGGTTTTGGGTAAAAGGGAAGATCGGTTTTGTTACCACTTGACTGCTTGTTACTCAAGTAAGTTTTGAACCATATGAATGAAGAAAGGCTGAGTTTTAGAGTCGAAAGTTCATTGAGTAGCTTCTGTTGGGAAACTGTATCAAGTGTTTTGGATAAGTCTAAGAAGATGGAGGCAACCAAATTCCCTTTGTTTCTGTGTAGGTTGATGGTATTGGTGAAGCTAATTAGGGCTGTTGTGGTACTATGGTTATGGCAGAAACTGTGCTGTGTGTTAGCAGGTTATTGGATGTAAAGTAGTTTAGTAGTTGTGAATGTGTACATTTTTCTAAGATTTTGGAGAGGGGTGATGAGATAGATATGGATCTGCAGATGGAGATGTGCAGTGGAATTACATAGGATATTTTCCATATTGTAGGTATATATTGTTCAGTAATGGATCAATTTACTGAGAATGGACGTAGGATAGGAGTTGGTGTCTGCAGCGATTTGTAGGAACTCTGAGGAAAGATAGTCAGCCGCTAGAGATGAGGCTTAAGTTAGTGAGCAACTTTTTTATGATGCATGTATTAACAGGTTTAAATAAAAAGGCATCAGAGGTGTCAGTGTTTGTAGTAGAAACTTTTGGGAGACTGTTACTGTTTTGGGAGTACGCATATGGAGTTTGTGAAGAAAAAGTTAAATTGTTCTGATATGTTGTCATTGCTATTGGTGGATGATGGGGGGATTGTAGTAGATTGGCCTGGTTACAGAGGTTTATTTATGTATTTATGGCAGGCCAGAATTTTTAGGATTATGTTGCTTTTTTCTGTAGAATAGTGTAGTAATTCTTTTTGTCTAGTTTAACGTGGGCTTTAGCTTTATTTCTAAGTTGTCTAAAATGTTCATGGTTGGCTGATATGTTAGTGTGCCACGTGTCCAGGCTTTATCTCATAACTTGTCAGCCAGGGACCAGTATTATGTTTTACCCTGGATGTGCGGATACAGACTAATGTGTTTAGTATGTTGAGGAAGGTAGCATTGAAGTAGTGAACTGCAGTGTCTAAGGGTAGTGTTTGTAGAGAGGCCAGTCACAGTTTTGCAAGATGGAATTTAAAGTTTGGGTGTTGAATTGTTTTGTGTTGCATACTTGACTGTATTTTGTAATTCTGAGTGGATGGGGACAGTGTCTTGACTAGGTGTGTGGGGAGATGATCACACTAACTGTGTTTGGGAGACAGCCCAATTGATAAGTTTGTGCTGGTTTATTAATGAGAGTCCATTCAAGAATAGATTGTCATTTAGTTACTTTGTCAATTCTAGTCAGAACCTATATGAGCTGGGTAAATCCCTGTAAGTTAATATGATAAATGGGCTTCTCTGAGTTGCAACAGTTCCCGTCAGCATTGAAGTCCGCCATTATGATGGTTTCATGAGGAATGTTAATGAAATCCAATATAAGAGATCCTCAGTTATATTTGGATTATTGCCTGGGGAATATATGCAGCCATTATGATTAGTGATTTCTTGTGGTTTAGTTCAAGTTTGCTACAAAGTAACTCAATATTATTGAGTTCAGGCAAGTTTGGTTCCGTGAATTGTACTTTCAAGTTTTTTTTTTATACAATAAGGCTACACCACCTCCACATTCATTTTTCCTCTCCTGTCTATGTGTATTGTACCCAGGAGGAAGAATTGCATTGTCGGTAATTTCTGGTTTTAACCATGTTTCTGTCTGAACTGTGATATCTGGGGAGTAGAGTGATAAGCTGGCGTGTAACTCATGTACTATATTGACTATGCCCCTAATATTCATGTTGAGGAGGATGAGGTTGAGGCTGTTAAGATAGCTTAATGTATTTGTGCTCTGTGTTAGTATGGTGGGGTTTGGTGCTTTGTAGTTGAGCATGATCGATTAAAGAATCCCTAGTCCCAGTCATCTGGAAGAAAGCATACATTCTCCTCTTACACAAAGGTGTGGGACCAACACAGACACCACAACATTTCAACCTATAGCAATTCTCTCACCTCTCTGTAAAATACAGGAAAAATGCATCCATGTCCAACTCTTCAACCACCTGCTTGAAAATCAAATTCTGTCACTCAGCATGGTTTCAGACCAGGACATAGCACCCACTACAGCCCTCCTGTCTTTCCTAGATGCAGTCAACCGGGCACAGGATTCTGGCAAAATAATCGCTTCTCTTTTCCTAGACCTCTCCAAACCTTTCCCTTACCATCCTCCTCTAACTGTACACCCTCCTCATTTCCCCACCTACCCTACAATAGTTCAATAGCTATCTCACCAGTCGGCAGCAGTCTACCAAATGGCAACAGCCTTACTCTTCCTTCCTCAATACTTCCACAAGGGTACCCCAAGGTTCTATACTTAGTCCTCTCGTATTTAGCATCTTTATTAACGACTTTCACTCCACTGTCCCACAATGCTCAGTAATCCAGTATGCTAATGACTCTACAATAATATGCACTGCTCAGTAATCCAGTATGCTAATGACTCTACAATAATATGCACTGCTCAGTAATCCAGTATGCTAACAACGCTACAGTAATATGCACTGCAAATTCCAGCTCTGAACTCCAGCAAATCACCCAGAATGCTCACTTCTCTACTAAATCTTGGATGCTTAATCATCTTGCCCTAAAAACAAAAAAAAAATACTGAGGAAAAAAAACTCTTCACTATACAAGCCCAAGACAGTACCACTATAGAAGTTGTCCCACACACACTAAACTACTAGGCATTATTGTAGATGAAAACCTTAACTTTGACCTGTGCATAAACAATAACATCATAAAAGCACATCAAAATCTCAGTATGCTGTACAGGCAAAAACACTTTCTTTAGCCTCTCTGCTAGATAAACCCTTTGAACCACCTTTTTATTACCCTCTGTCCTTTATGATACCCATCTCCTCACTAATATCCAAACTTGAAAAGTGTTGCAACAGACTAGCCAAATTGCCACCAAAGCCAAATTCTCATCCCACCACTGTAACTCACTGAAACAATTGGGCTGGCTGGAACTCCCCCACCATCTCTCATTCACCCAACTTAACTACAGTACACAGAATAATCTACAGACCCGCAGACTGTCCTGCTCTCTCGACACTACTCATCCAGTACCAACCCGGCAGGCAACTAATATCTGAAAATCATCTACTTCTAAAAGTAGAAAAGTCCATTTTACCTGTTGGTCAACATGTCTATTCCTTCACCGTCGCCAGACTGTGGAACTCCGTTCCACCTTCTATAAGAAACACAGGCAACACCACCACCTTCAAACAAATACTGAAAAATCATCTCAACTCTTCCTGGCTATGTACCTGCTCTGTAGCCTAACATCTTCCTTCTCCTTATATGATAATTAAACTCCCATGCTTTTTGCTACTGCTGACATTTTCTTCATAATTATTTTTATCACTTGTTGATGTTGGTACAATAATGCTGATTGATGATCTCTGTTTATACACCTCTCTGATTGAATTCATCTGGCAACCAACAAAATTCCTGCTTTTATGTATATATTCTGTATATATATTACTGTAATCACTATCTGTAACACACTGTATCTACATTTGTATCAGTTAATGTTTAATATTTTCTGTTTGTTTTGTTGGAGCTTTTCTTCCTCTGCCTCCACTGAAAATTGGCTCTTTTAGGCCCAGTGGATTTTCCCAGTAAACAAATGCAATAAATAAATTAAAATAAATGTTGTGGACCTGGATTAGGATGTACATCACCAGAGAGATATAGTTGGGCAGAGGAGTATAAAAAGAAGTTATGTCCTTACCATAACGTTCCATGTGGAGTGTTCATCTCGCCTTGGTTATTACACATGGGTTCGGAGCCGATCCTCTGCTCCGTGCCGGCCGACTGCAAGCTCTGCATCGAGAAGAAGCTCGAGGACATCTAATACCCACAATCCCCCTCTGCCTTTACCTCAGATCTAGTTTGCAAGCAAACCAGACATAAGCACGCACACATGCCAACTATATACATAAAAAAACATATATATACAAACATACCCAGTGTATGACAGTAACAGTAATACTGCAACAGCAGAAGGAGAATACTCCAGACCAGGCACCAAATCGAACGTTCTTCCTAAGGGTGGGAAGGGTGGGAGTGTAATAACCAAGGCGAGATGAACACTCCACATGGAACGTTATGGTAAGGACATAACTTCTTTATGTGAGAGTGTTCAATCTCGCCTTTGTTCTTACACATGGGTAGCGCCCCTAGCTCCATGATCCTGAGGAACTCAAGGGAGAACGTTCTTGAGCACAGTGGAACCAAAGGTTGCCCTATCCCTAGAAACCCTGTCCACTTTGTAATGAGATATAAATGTATGTGGTTTAGCCCAAGTAGCAGCCGCACAAATAGTGTCTAAAGGTAAACGAGCTGCATGAGCCAAAGATGTAGAAATTGATCTGGTAGAATGTCCTCTGGGTTTTGCTGATAATGTTTGATCAGAATCTTCATAAACATAAATGATACAGTCAGTTAGCCACTTGGAAAGAGTTAGCTTCATTACTGCAAGACCCTTTCTGCTGTCGGCAAAAGCTACAAATAGCTGATCAGATTTCCTGTGATCTTTTGTTCTATCCAAATAAAATCTGAGTTGTCTATGGACGTCCAGTTTGTGCAACATATACTCTAATTTATTAGAGTGGTCTTTAAAGAAGGTGGGTAATTCAATGGACTGATTAATATTACTAGTAGAACAAACTTTGGGAAGAAAGGATGGATTAGTGCGTAGGGATACTCTGTCAGAATGAAAAATTAAATAAGGATGTTTGACCGAAAGGGCCTGCAGCTCAGACACCGTCTAGCAGATGTAATAGCCACTAGAAATAATGTTTTCCATGACAAAATTTCAAAGTGCAACTTGAAGCTGGTTCAAAGGGTGGTAACATCAATTTAGAGAGCAATAAATTTAAATTCCACGGTGATGTCGGACTTCTGACTGGTGGTCTGATATGAAAAGAACCTTTTAAAAAGGCTTTACAAAGTCTGTGAGCCATAATAGGTGCACCACTTTCTTCTACATGATAGTTAGAAATGGCAGCTAACTGTACTCTTAAGGTAGCCGGGGAAGCTCCTTCCTGAAATAATTCGGTCAGAAATTCTAAAACCTTATTCAACGGAGCTGTAACAGGGTCCAACTGATGTGACTCCGCCCAGAAGACAAAACGTTTCCATTTACTGGTGTAAGTCTTTGTAGTGGAAACTTTATGAGAAGCTACCAAAATATCTTGAACCGCCGATGTAAGGGGAATTGACCTGGCTAAAGGGAAGCGGAGCAGCCAAGCTGCTAGATGGAGAGATTCCAGGGATGGGTGAGGAACTCCTGACGAGTGAGTCAGTAGATCTGGCTCTGGGTCCAGCATCCAAGGTCCCCGAATGCGGATGCAAGAGAAAGGGGAACCAAATTTGACGAGGCCAGAACGGAGCAATGAGAATTATAGTCCTCTGAAGGTTGTTTGCTTTCTGTAGAAACTTTGCAATCAGGGGAAATGGAGGAAAAGCATATAGGAGACCCGGGGCCAATCGTGCACCAGCGTCCTGGGGACTTCCCCTGGAGGGGGTAATAGGGCAAAGTAGCTCCTGCATTTGGCGTTCATTGGAGACGCAAACAGATCGCAGGTAGGCTGGCCCCATTTGCGAAAAATCTTTTCCGCAACTGACTGTTTGAGGGACCACTCGTGAGGCAATAGTATTGTCCTGCTCAGCCTGTCGGATATGAAGTTGTATGACCCCGGATGTGCGTTGCATCAGAAAGCGACCGTGGACTCTGCCCATTGCCAAATTCTCATGGCCTCTCTGCATAGTTGGTAAGACCTGGTTCCCCTTGCTTGTTTATGTACCAGACTACGGACATGTTGTCTGTCTGAACTGCAATGGTCCCTGGAGGAAGAAGGGGAGCAAAGTGTTGCAACGCCAAAAACACTGCCCTCAACTCCAGAACATTGATGTGCAGATTGTACTCCAGATTGGTCCATTCGCCTTGGACTGTCTGTCCCTGAAAGATGCCCCCACCCTATCAGGGAAGCGTCCGTGGTTATCGTCGCTGACGGTGTGGGTAGCACAAATGGTCTTCCGCCGGATAGGTTGCAAGTCTGTAACCACCACATTAGGTGTGATTTGCATGTTTTCGCTATCAATATTTCGTGAGTCAGTGGAAGTTGTTGGAATGACCATTGTGCAAATAGAAGCCATTGTAGCACTCTCATGTGCAGTCTTCCCAATGGTATTGCTATGAGAGAAGCTGCCATGAGACCCAAAACTTTCAGAACAATTTTTGCTGGGGATTTTCTGGACGACAGCAGAAGGGAAATGTTGAATTGAAGTGCTACTATTCTTTCTGTCGGAAGTTTTAGAACTAACTGACGCGTATCTAATTCCGCTCCTATAAATAAGATATGCTGTGATGGCTGTAGCAAAGATTTTTCGAAATTTACTGAAATGCCAAGGTATGTACAAAGTTGTAGGGAGTAATCCCTGGCTTGTATCAGTTGACGCCTGGTGGTGGCAGGCAGGAGCCAGTCGTCCAGATACGGAAACACCTGGAATCCTAGGCGCCTCAGATGAGACGCTACCACTGCCATGCATTTGGTGAAGACCCTGGGGGCTGTGGTCAGGCGAAAGGGCAGGGCTCGAAACTGATAGTGACTGGCTCCCAGCCGGAAGCGCAAGTGATCTCTGGACGCCCTGGCCATTTTGATGTGGTAGTATGCGTCCTTCAGATCTATTGAGCACATCCAGTCGTCCTTCCGTAAGAATGGAAGGATCGATTGAAGCGTGACCATTCTGAACTTTTCCTTCTTGACAAAGGTGTTGAGATGACTTAGGTCCAGAATTGGCCTCCAGTCGCCTGTTTTCTTTGGAACTAAAAAGAACCTTGAGTAAGTTCGAATCCTATTTGGTCCGCTGGGACTGGTTGGATGACTCTTTTTCTAGCAGCTTTGAAATTTCTGTAGCTGCTGGGTCTCGCAGATGGGGTGGTACATCTGGGAGTTTTCTTTGGAATGGGGTGGATAGAAATGGGATTTTGTAACCTCTGGTAATAATGCTTTTACCCAATTGTCTGAAGAAAGGTTTTGCCAGGCCTGAGGGTATAAAGCTGTAAGCCCCGACTGCCTCCAGAGCAGGACAGTCGGGCCTCCTCTCAGGAGTGCTGAAAAGGTTTGCCAGGGAGGTTATCCCTGTCACCTTGGTTTTGCGGACCCCTCTGCCGCCAGGGCGGCGTCTTCCACCTCTGCCCCCCCCTCTGCCTCTAGAGGGGGCATCACCCTGTGTGTTTGGAAAAGATCCTTGGGGTTTTCGAAACCACATTTTCCCACCACGTTGCCCTTTGGGGTACGGTCTGGAAGGGTGGAAAAACGGACTCCGACAGCAGACAGAGTCTTTCCCTCCTGTTCACACCGGGTAAGGGTCTCCTTTACTTTAGGGCCAAAAAGTGTGGCTCCATCAAATGGGGCGTTAGTAAAGGAAGACTTGAAGGCTTCCGCAAACGAACATAAGCGCATCCAGGATTGCCTATGAAGAGCAATCGCTGAAGCCGCTGCCCTACTCGATCCTTCGGCTGCATAGGATATCAGCCTCATGGACGAGTTCACAATGGACGTAAGGGTGTTGAGATGCGCTGTAACTTTCTCTGAGACAGTGGCATCTGTAGCACCCTGGAGGGTATCTCCCAACTCTTTGACTAGATCCCTCTGTAAACGTGTAAAATGAGTCAAATAGTTCAGGGAACGCATAGAGAAAGCCGCTGAACTGAAAATGCGCTTCCCGTATCTGTCCATGGTCCTAGAATCTGGACAGATGAGGAAGACTCCGACATCTCCTTTTTCGTGGCCGCTGCCACCACCATGGCGTCTACTGGAACTCCTTTGGTAAGGTAAGCTTTGTCCTGTGGTGCCGTGATGTACTTATTTGGCTTCCTAGGGACTGGTTCCACCGTGTCAGGAGTCTCCCACGCCCTTCGAGCAATTAATTCCATTAACTCATCAAAGGGCGGAGTGACCCAGGAGGAGGAAGGACGGGCACCAAATGCCTTCAGCAAAACTGACTCATCCTCAGAAGGGGGGAGGGCTTGCCAGTCACCTCTCTGTTTAAGGATCTCCAAGATGTCAGAAAAAGAGACATCCTCTGAAGGTGACTTAGGGGACCCTTCTGACTCATCTAAGTCAGTGTCAGATGTCAAGGATTCTTGTGGAGAATCCAAGTGTCTCCTCTTACACAGTCTTTTCCTAGGAACTTCTTCGTGGGGAGCATCCGAAGAAGCCTCCGAGGAAGAGGGGCACCTCCAGGGGTGGCTGAGACACTGGTGCCCGACGCTTGGACGTGGCCGTGAGTGCAGAGGAGGATAACGGTCCTTTGCGGGGAGGAGAAGCTGTACCTGCTGATGTGGTTGTCTGGGTAGACAACACCTTCCTCATGAGGTCGAAGGCCCCGGGTCCCGAGTCGAGGTATCTCCCGGTTCAAGAAATGGGAAGAATCCCGAAACAGGAGCCGAAGGCACCGACCCGAGGACGGAACCGAATCGATCCGTGCGAGGCCCGAGGGAGAGTCGGAACCGAAACATCGGTTCGACTCTCGGTCCTGGAACCAAGGACAGATCTTCGGCCCCGAGACTCCGGTACCGGATCGGATGGAGTCGAGGTAAACGGTGCCGACCGAGAAAAAGACGGTTCTGGCACCGAGGGCTCCACAATCATCAGGTCAGCTTCTTCCGGCTCCGAAGACTGAACAGGTCTCGGAGGAGGAACAGATGGAGATAGTGGCAGGCCTTCAAGTCTCGACATCAACTGAGAGGAGACCGAAATAAGTTTGGACAGGGCCGTATGCTCCATAAGCTTCTGCACCACCCGGTCCACGTCGGTGTCGGAAAGGGCTCTAGAAGAACGAGTCGAAGGGATCGAAGACGGAGCCGACCTCAACAGAGTCGGTGGAGGGAGCTCCGCCACCGGTTCCAAGACTCGAGGCTCGAACTGCCAACAGTTGAACACTCGGCCCCGAAGTCTGTGGAACCGGTGATCTAACTAGACTCAAGAGCTCGGAGCCGATGACTTTGGCTCCGACGCCGAAGACTTGGATGCCTGGTCTGAAGCATCCAGAGCCTCCTGGAAAGAGGGTTTCAGTAATCCTCTATCCATCAGTTTCCTGCGCCTATCTGTCATGACCCTCCCACTAAAAGAGTGACAAATAGAGCAGTCCTCTTGTAAGTGGAGAGGGCCAAGACAGTAGACACAGGAACTGTGGTTGTCTGTGACCGACATTTTTTGGCCACACTGACAACGTTTAAAACCAGATTTCATCTTTTCAGACATATTGACAAATGAAAAAGACAGTCCAGTCCAGTAAAAAGTCCAATCCAGTAATAGTGTCAAATCCGGGAATAAGAGTCCGTTTGATAATAGCTAAAAACAAGACTACCACAAGTTTTTAGTCAAAAAAGTCAAATCCGATAACTGCCTAAAGGCAAGACTACAACAAGTTTCTAGTCACAAGTCCAAGAAGGGGTAGGCCCCGAAAAACTCTACTCGAAAGTTAACTAAGTTAAGCTATTCTAAGTGTCGAGAATTTCTAATGCACTCACACACCTACTTTTATACTCTAAGTAACTAGATAGAAAGAAATTTCTGAAATTTAAACAGAATAGATAAATATCTTATCTGTACAGCCTCGAGCTAGTCTCCAGCGATGCGTATGCAGCAGCGGCAAACTAGATCTGAGGTAAAGGCAGAGGGGGATTGTGGGTATTAGATGTCCTCGAGCTTCTTCTCGATGCAGAGCTTGCAGTCGGCCGGCACGGAGCCGAGGATCGGCTCCGAACCCATGTGTAAGAACAAAGGCGAGATTGAACACTCTCACATTGGAAGTTTGGTAAACTTAGCTAATAGTTTGGAATATGTGAGATGGGTTTGAGTTTTTGGGGAAAGTTGTAGGTATATGTGTAGGAAATATCCTATAAACGTGTTGAAAATATTTGCTGAAATGAAAACATTGGGTGGTATTGGATGTATTTGCTGAGGGTTTGAATTTGTAGAGAAAGGGAGTATGTTTTGTACATGGTAATGGTAGGAAGTTAAGTTATAGGTGATTATTAGGAAGGTACTGAGAAAAGTGTATAAAGCTAATGTTTTAAATGTTTGGTGGATGGTGATAACATTGTTAATGGGGAGGTTAGGAGTATGGTTGGTAGATTAGTTGTGTGATTGGTTGAAAATTAGAGGGGATTGGTTAGTGAGTTATAAGTTTAGGAGTATTAGGTGAGGGTGAGATTTAAGGATAGGGTAGGAGAGCAGAGAGAGCCCGAGCGAAGCGAGGGCAAACGGAGTAGGAAGAACCTTGAGTTAGACTGTGACAGTCAAATAAAACAATCCGCTACCCTGTTTGTTCAGGTAGGTTAAGCAAGGTTGCCTCTATGGTAGCTTTCCACATCCGTTAAGTTCCAACACCTAGAATACATGAACTATCTGGCAAAGCTTTTGAGGTGACCCCTAGGCTGATAATATAATTTATGTTTGATTGCAGGAGGGAGGGGGGTATTGGGAAACTGTCTGGGCTAAGTGTGCATGCCACAAAGCATTTAAAAATAAATTGCTAAACTTTATCTTGTTCCTGTATGATCTGTCTAAATATAGTATGGACTCGCTGTTGCAGTTCCATTGCCCTTAACAATATTTTATTTCAGCATGCAATAGGATGACCTGAACCTTCTGAATATGTTTAGTCAGGGATAGTCCTTAGGAGATAATTGTATGGCTCTAGGAGGTTAAAAGATGAGATGAGTGAAATTGCATGAAATGGGTTCAGTAAGGCATAATAAGAAATTTGTGCTGTATCTTTAAGATACATTCCTAGATTCATTTAAGTATAATACTTTTTAAACTTCACTTGTTAATTAGTCTTACAAATGCAGTGATTAATAACATCTATGTATGAAGTAGAGTTTTGAAATTTCTATTGCAAAATATTACAGTTTAACATTTAAATGCAGCTTGAACATACACTCTTGACTCTTTCAATGGTCAGTAATCACTGGGTGTAAACACTGATACAGGCTGTACTACTTTTTCAATCATTTATGCTAATGTCAGTCCTGCATAGTTAACTGAAGTTGACTCAAAATAACTCTATAAATTCAGTTGCAAAAGTATAAACAGTAAAATTCCATCTACACAGGTAATAGTTAACCCCCAAACGTCCCATTTATAGCTGCACCATAATTTCATTCTCTTTAATACATTATCATGAAATTTAAACCCGCCAGCCTTACTTGGCCTTGTCTATCAAGTTGTATTAGTTTTATAGATCAGGCCAAGTTTACTGTCTTTTAATAACAGATGTGCAAAGGAATGTAATCTTCATGAACACATTTAATATAGTGTGAAAAAAAAGCAAAACACTTACTTGGCGAGCACACCGTACAGAACCGGATGGGGAAACGGCTGGATAAATAGTGATTTTAAAAATGGTGCTTTCTTGGCATCTGTAATTAGTAACTTCAGACCAGTGGGTGAGGGGATGGATGGGTATGGTCAGGGGGTTTAACCCACAGGTGACGAGTATCGCGGTATTCCAAGTTAAATATACTTATGCAGTATAAAGTAGTAAGTACATGTAATGTAAGTAACATAGTATATAATCATTTGTTAGGGATCATAGGTATGTAGATTTGTGTATATAAATTAGATGTTTAGGGTTAATTGAAATTTTGTGTATTGTTGACCATGTTGGTCAAAATATGTAAATGGTCAGCAGCTGTGTGAGAGTGATAGTCCCTGGGGATTGTGCGATCTTGGAGTTACTATGTATGTGTATAAATGTGTATAATTTTGAATGTGTGTGTGGGGGGGCATAGCCTCTTCACATGGGGGAGTGCACAAACAACTTTTGTTTGAATGTTCCAAGGTTTATCTTTAGAGCATGTGCTATAGTGTGTGGAAGTAAAGGACATCAACATTTTGTGGATTGACTAATAGTAGTAGATCTATATAAATGTAGAAAACGCATGTACATATAGCTAATATTTGCTGTACATGCTTCTAGAGGTGTAAAAGTTGTATATCAAAGCCTAAGATTGTTAAATGCAGTATAAAAGGATGGAAATAGTCAAGTGGGGGGAAAGCAGAGGGCAAGAGAGAGAATCAAGTGTAAAAAGGGCAGAGAGCGAGAGATGTTGGTCAAGAATGGAAAAGGTATGAGGATGAACTTCATTCTGTAGTCATGCATGCAATTCCTTCAATCTGTAGTTGCAAACTGTACATCTCTGAGCAAGCTAAGTGAACAGACACTACTCCTGGGTCACACCTGAAAAAGAAAGATCTGTGTTTAGAGAGCTTACTCTGTTAACAAATGAGTACAAAAAAGTGTGGTACTGTGGATTTGACAGCAAGGCATAGAGATAATTAGGATGACTGAGTGTACGATTTGTAGCATATATAGGGAATGAAGATGATTTGATAGCTTGTACTTGTGAAATGCAAATGGTTTAGTGGGAGGAATGTTTAGAAGGCAGCATGGATGGATACATTTATATTACTTTGGGAAGAATTATGAAACTTGGACAAAATCATTGGTGCATATGAGAAGTATGGGTATTTTCAGACATGGTGCTGAGGTAAGTGAGTAAGGAATGAAATGTACAAATGGGGGGTATATGGAAAAAATGATGGGTGCTTTAGTAAGGAGATCTAGATGAAATATATGAATAGTTGAACCAGAGTCAAGTATATGGCATTAATAAAAGAATGTGAAGTTTTGGAAAATGAATGGAGGCATGACTGAAGTAACTGTAGGATCTGATGTTATTTTCATTCATTCCTCAACTGATGGGTTTGGATCCCATAGTCTGATCTGACTTGGCTGCTTATTCCAGATCATAGGATTCTAGAACTTTTGAGCTGCTCCCCTTACCAATAATGCCCCACCAAACTAACATACCTTGGATCTTGTTTGTCACCATTGCAAACAGACATGGATTACAAACCCTTGAGTGCTTGTCATTTAGCCTTTTTCGTTATTTGTGGTTAAGTGAATGTAGTTTTTCTTTTATTACCTTAAATATACTCTGTTCTATATTCCTTTTCTTATAGTCCTTCCCTTGACCCTTTTAGTATGTTTATTTTTCTTCTTAAACTGCCCTTCCCTTGTACTGTGCACTCTGCCAACAGTGGTATTAGTCTTTTCCTTTTCACTTTCTCACCTTAAAAAAAGTCCTTCCTATACTATTTAAATATATATATATATATATATATATATATATATATATATAAAATACACACATGTATGTATATTTAACCTTTCCTTTCTTTTTGTGCTATTTTGGTACTTTTTGTCAGAATGTCAGATAAACCTTTGGGATTTAAAATGTGCATTTCATGTGAGCATAAGATCCCAAACTGTGATGCCCACAGGGGCCGGCGCAGTTGGATATAGACTGTGATATCTGTGTGGGATTTCATTCTCGGGGCCTTTTTGTTGGGAAGAACAAACCTATTCTTAGGGGCCTTCTTCCTTCCAAATCCCCTCCTTTGGTTGCTGGGTCTCAAACCCTTAAGAAATATGACAAACAGAGCAACTCTATTGCCAAGGACAAAGAAACACGTAAAAGGTCTTCTGATCGCCCTTCTACCTAAACCTCGGCTCCTTCTTCAGAGCCACCAGCAAAAATTTTGAAAAAGTCACATCCTTCCTTAATGGATGCGAAGATGCAGACTGAAAGATCTCCTGGAATCTGTACTTTCCCTTTAATAATGGAGCCCATCTCTTCTATGCAAATTTCTCCCTTCCTCAAGCTGTCACCGAGAAGACACTCCAGGCCCCCTTCACTGGCTTCATCTTTTTGATCCTCCAGGAACCTATCCAAAGTGGATGTGGATAGGATAATTAGGAATTTCCTCAGGATGCAGATACAAATGGGAGATCTTTTGGCTCCAACCCTCTTGAGAGCCTTCTTTGAGCCACATGAACATTGATTTCACCTTCTCCGGTCCTTTCTTCAGTTTTGGAGCCATCAGATCCAAAACCCATGGGGGGGTGTCTTCTCAGATCTGAAGATTTTGGTTTCTTTGACTCTGATTGCCTGTTTGAGTCGACTGTCACAGAGTACCTTGGAACCAGAAGATTCTCTGAGCTGAAGTGTTGGCACTGGCTCCAGGGCATTGAAGTCAACTCCAAAACCTTTGGAGCCATCTCTTCCCCTCAGAGCCTTGGAGGTAGGTAGCCAGGGTCTATCTCCCTCCTCAGGTGAGTGCTAACAAGACAGCAGAGACTGGCAATCCAAGAGGGTGCAATGTTGGAGCTATTGGTTTTTGCTTCTGCAAGGCACCCAGCTTTCGAGATGGTGGAGAGAGCCTTCTCTATGCCTGGAGAACAGACACCCTTGCCCTCTTTGGATCAGACATCTTTGTCTCATTCTGTTTTGTGTCCTGAGCCTGCCATTCCTTCCAGTGGGACAGCCACTTCAACCTAGCCTCCAGCCAATCCATCAGGATATCATTCTCTTCCAGTACCTCCCCAGACCATCCCACCAAGGATGTCCTTCAGAAGCGAACGTGCAAAAGGAGGCACTTAAATTCCCTACAAGAATCTTTCACTAAGGACACTGATTTTGATAAGGGGGAGGGGTAAGAGGTAGTTGGTCTCCCAATAACCCTCCCAAGAAGAATCTGTGTTTTTGGAGGCTTTTGCATCTGGCCCATCTACCGCCTGGGTGACTCCCCCAGCCAATGAGCTTGTAGATCTGGTGTCTCAGCAGGTGTGGAAGGCACCGGATGCAATCGAGCCAGTCCCAAAGAGACCAGACTGTTGCTCGTCTAGTCAGGATGCAAATAGATGAGTCTTTGTAGTTCTGTTCAATTAGCTTTATTATGTACAAACATGTTACGATTGAAGCTTATTAACTTTAACTTGGGTAACTTGTATACAAACTAGCTACATTCATTCTCATATGTTTACTCTCTGGCTGCACTTTCAAAATGGCAGTGGGTATAGCACGTGCCTGCTATTTCTATATGTATGTTCATCACTTGCTGTGCTTCTTAAAGACACATCACACACATTGCTCAACAAGAAAAAATCCTTGCACCTCCAAAAGGCATTCTACACTGTAGTAAGGGAGTGCTGATTGATGCTATGTTTGTTATGGCAGCCATGAGAAAGGAACTAGTGGAACAGCGTTCTTAACAGGGAGTCTAGGGTAGTGGACAGGTTTGGGAAGCATAATTTTAGGTCACTGAATTTTCACACATTTTACGAAACTTCAGAGAGATTTGATCAAGGAGCTTACAAATTTCTTTTGGGGTCCATGTCCTCCAAGGAAGGGAATAGAATTTTCTCACAGATAGCTACCCTACAGTCAATATCTAATTCATCCATGAGGTTAATTTCACACGCTGCAGAAGGTACCTCACAGACAGCAGGTTCAGGCATATCCATCAGAAGACTTGCTTGAATGTACTTGTGACTTTGCAGAACCATTTAAGTCTTCTTTCATCAATGCACCCTTTGATGAATCTTTGCTTTTTGGCCACCAGGTGAAAAACACACCAGGTGCGACCAAGAGGGAAAGATTCTGTCTGCTGTGGGGTGTACCTTTTTTCTACCCCTCAAAGGTCCTTCTCTAGAAACCAGTGAGGTGGTAGAAAAATGTGGTTTAAAAAGGCCCAGGGTCCTTTCCAGTAGTCAAATGGAGATGGTTCCCCGGGGGGGAGGGGGTGCTCATATGGAAGTCACTGTCTTTGAAACAGAGCTGGTCCACACAACCAGGGGTCCAAAGATTCTTTAAAAATAAAATTAGGTGAACACCATGGCTGGAACCAAAAAAAAAAAAAAAAAAAAAAAACTATTCACGAATGCAAACAGTAGAGGGTACAAATGGTAAGTGCTTTCACAGTTCTAAGACTGCCTATTCAGACCTAACAATAAACACTTATTGCAACCTATTTAAAACCCAAGTTAACCAGTCAGAAAGTACATTTAATGTAACAGTTCAACAAATTGTTAAAATCACTCTCAAAAAACACAACAATCTATATAAAACTTCAATCATAACCCAAGTCAAAACTCCTGTTCTATAAATATATACAAATATCTAAATAAATACAATAATAAAAAGTCTATACTTAAAAATCAATGTAGGATTGGCCGGGACCTCAGTATAGGCTTTAAAGAGACACGTTCATTAATGCCCAGGAACCTGTCTGCATTCAGGCGTACTACCTTTACTCAGTTGTTGTCTCTTTCGGCTTTTCCCGGTTAGGGGTCACCATAGCGGAACTCCGGTCCACTAATAATTGGCAGTAGATTTTTACGTGCTGGTTTGCCGGGCCTAACGCACAACCTTCAACGAAGGAATGCCCATTCACGCATGTCGCCACACAGAAGACGCTCTTACTGAGAATCGAACGGGCAACGTCTGTGAGGCGACAACGCTACCACAGCACCACCACCGTGGATTCTCAATTCCTAAACACACCACCTCTCATACTCATAACTAGGATTTCTAGAACAAAAAACTTAACTATGTCTCTCGCCAAATTCAAAGACATGTTGAGCTAGAGCAGTTTTTAATTTCCTAACATCATTAACATTCTAAAATGCTATCTTGGAACAGTCTATTCGTCTTCCTTACATAAAACAGAAAACACTCACAGAAAGTGCAACATGAAATTTGTCCTGTATTTCTTTGATATTTTTTTGCCGGTTGCTTGAGTTCCAGTTAACTGAGCGTTTACTGTACTAGTATAGATCAATGTCATTCTAACACCTCCATTCTGTGCTTGTCTATATCTCTGGCTCTTAACTTGTCCAGAAGTATCAGAAAAATACAGTTTACCCATAGTGCATCTTTCAGATTGCAACCTACTAACACTGTCCTGTAACTCACTCTAATTATATCCCCTTTGCAAAAAATCCATCTTCAATTCTAACAATGCTTGCTCAAGGTCCTTCTCGTCATTATGCAGTCTCATAACCCTGAGCACTTGCCCCTTCACAACATTCCTTGGTATGTGACGAGGGTGCATACTCGTTTTATGCAGCAAAGCATTCTTCTTAAACTGCTTCTTAAGTGTTGATGTTTTAAAATTACCAAGAATATCCCTTGTAATCTTCACATTTAAGAAATCAATAGATTCCCTCGAATAAACATAGCTAAACTTCAAGAATGATGTGGTGGAATGTAAATAATCTATAAATCTGTTTACCAGGTCAAAAGGCCCCTTCTGCAGAATAAAAACATCATCCATGAACCGCTTGTAGCAACAATATGCTCGCTATACTCATTCTGAATTACACTTTCATGCTCCCATTGTGCCAGTGCAAGGTTGGCATAGCTATTGGCATAACCTTTTGTAAATAAAATTCTTCATTAAACAAAAAACATTGTCTAAAATTAACTCTAGCAACATGCAAATTAAATAAATTTTGCTACTATTCATGTATCCACCTCTCAATAAAAATGATCTAACATTGTTAATGCCCCAACTATTGGGGATTACTGTGAAAATAGAGGTTACATCAAGAGTCACAAAAATCAATTCCACATCTTCCATTATATTACTAGTCACTTGAAACAAATTATTCAAAAATGTTTTTGTATCCTTCAAAACAGTGTCTACTGCATCAACAACAGGACGTACATTTTTTTCTATGTATTTTGGGAAGTCCATATAAAGTCTGTATTGAAGGATGCTGAACAGAAAAGTACTTAAACAAGTCCTCTGTAATTACATTAGTCATAAGTAGGTCAAACAAATAGAACACTAGTCTCTCTATAATCCCAGTAATTTGTGTTTTAAGACAAATGAAGATAAGTACTGGTGTCATTCAACATACCATACATCCATTCTAAATAAAAGGTCTTGTCTAAAACTACAGTACTCCCCCAACTCCTTTAATTGTTGTAAAGCAAGTTGCTTGCCTAAAGTCAAATTATGAAAACCGTAATGTTTACC
Organism: Protopterus annectens; assembly: GCF_019279795.1. NCBI lineage: Eukaryota > Metazoa > Chordata > Ceratodontiformes > Protopteridae > Protopterus > Protopterus annectens. The sequence goes on from NC_056747.1 coordinate 331,976,922, forward strand.
ATTCAAGGATTGACGCATCTCCTTCTCACAAACTAAAGTAAAGGTTTCTAGCAAAGGATGAAAGGGACACAAGTGCTGGGTTTATGAAAAACATTACGTTCACTACTAGAATCGGAGAACTGTAGCTACAAAGAGACATTTCTAGCAAATAAACTTAGATCAAAAATAACATCAGGAAGAACGGACTTCTGTGCAGGGATAAATGAAAGTTCTTTGCCCAACAATTTGTACTGGTTATCAGTTAAAGGCACAGATGATAAATTCACAACTAATTTGTGCGGTGCCCTGCTGTGTGTCATTACCTTCAGCTGTTTGTCCGTCAAAGATAATCTTTACTGGAGTTGTCCTTGTCTCGAACGACTCATCAATCTCCCTTTCCTGAAGTCCTTGGGTACAGGTAATGGATATTGTGGAGAAAAAGAAGACTAATACTCTCCAGAAGCAGACTCCAAGGTGGCAGGGACGCTAACAGTGCCGCTCATTGCAAATATTTCCTGAAACAGATATGATATTTAAAGGAACAGTCACTTGTTCAGTTGAAATTTTGGCTGCTTTGGCGAAGTTATCTTGTTTCAGCCAAGTGAAAACTTGTCCTTAGCTAAAATCATATAGATCCCACTGCAATTTCTTTGAATTGATGATCTGAGGTCTCCTCTCATAATTCTGCACATTATCAGACAACATTTCAGTCTTATCCCCTACAATCTCTGCTGTAAAATTCCTAGTTATAAGATATTGTAGGGATTTTATGTCTTTGAAAAGTGCATCTTCCATAGGTTTAACTCTATTAACAGGTGCATATAGTCAAATCCCAACCGCAGATTCAATGTTTGCCATTGTTTAAGGAGATCTGGATAGGTGCCTCCATAGGTCGGCATTTTCAAAATACGCAGACCTATTGGGATAACTTTATGATGTAACACTGCTTCTAGAGAAAGCCTCTGCCACTGTGTATGCTTAAAGTTGTACATCTTGTTCTCCAACTCTCTAAAATGTAGTTCAATATACAAATTTTCTGGATGGTCACGGTTTAGTCCATTCTGCCTTTTTTGCACAAGGATGGCTAGATGTGCTCAAAAGATCTTCAGGATGTGTGCTATCACATTAAGATGGACAAACTGTCCAGAATGTACCTTCACTTCTGGTTCTTAACTTCTTAAACCAGGCATCAACTGATTCAAACAAGGGACTACGTAATTCAGCTGTGCTCCTATATGGATATATCAGTCAGTTGCAACAAATCTCAAGTTATACAGACAGAGAGTCTGAAATTCATCAGTGTTCATCTGAATACAGTTACTCAAATAGCCACTCTTCCTCTATCTTGAATAGACACCATATAATCCTAGGTCAAGAAAATAGTTCAGAATTCTTCCCTTCTGGCCAGATTGATACTTCAAGCCCTGGGTTCAGTGGCAGCAGTAATCACCCTTGCCAGGTTTTATATGCAAATCCTTCAATGGACTCTGGCCACTCAGTACTGCATTCTCCAACAGCCATTATCCATGGTAGTCAAAATCACTCAAGCATGCAAAAATGAACCTTCTTTGGTGGATCCACTCAAATCATTTCCGCGAAGGCCATCCTTTTGTTCTCCCTAAACCCGAGGCCACAGTGAACATGGGTGGCTATCAACTCGTGTGGAGGGGCATTTCTTGGGAAGGACCATCCAAGGCACATGTCCCTCAAGAGGCCAAGGTGCATATCGGAGATGAGAGCTGTCCTAGTGTTGCAGGCCTCTCAAGAAACTTTCCCACCTGGTCCAATTGCTGTTCAGATGGACAATAGGTCAGTATTCTGGTACATCAACAGACAAGGAGGAACCAAATCCAATCCTCTTTGTTGTGAAGCTTTGAGAGTTTGGCAATGGGCGATCTCCTCCATTCGCTTTCTAATAATGCACATTTCAGGGGAAATCCTAATTGATTGCAGACACGTTAAGTAGGTCATCTTGATACCTCACAAGTGGTCTGTCAATATCAGTGCAGAGGAAAGAATTTTCCATCAGTGGAGCCAACCATGCTGTAATCTTTTTGCTTTCCCCTCAACAACAAATGCAGCAGGTTCTTTGACTAGATCCCCCACTGAGGGAGTAACTGAGAGATGCTGTGCTCCATTACGCTTATCACCCGTTACCTCTCATGCCCAAATTGTACAGAAAGCATCTCAATTGAAGAGCACAGTTGTCCTTATTGCCCCTTCCTAGCTGTAGAATAGTGTGTGTGTGTTGTACCTTTAAGAAACATTTCAAGGATAGCATGTGCATATAAATAGCAGGCACATGCTAGCTTCAGTGCCATTTTGAGAGTGCAGCCAGAGAATGAGCATGTATGAGTGTAATAGCTTGTTTGTTTATAAGTTTGTCTAGGTTAGTTATTAAGCTTCAATCCTGATGTGTGTGTACATAATAAAGCTGCTTGAATAGAACCCACGAATGCTCGTCTGTTTCATCCTGACAGAATACAAAAAAAGAGCCAGAAACTAACCAAAGGTAACAAAAACTTGGACAAATTATTTATTTAATAGAAAAAAGATAAAACGGAGCATTACAAGGGCACAAAATGCATTATTAAGCAAATGAGAGTCACAGAAAAGTTTATTAATTAAACAATGTTTAAGATATTTGATAAAACAGTTATCAGAAAAGCACATAAGGGGTTTGGAATTACCTCGGAATTGCAAAACGAGCAAGTTTAGAGTAAAACGAGCACAGAAAAACTATAGTGGGCATTAAAAAAAGATTAAACTAGCAAAACGAATATAATGAGGACAAAAAGGGCATATTAAGAATAAGTAAAGCAAGATGACTGCATATTTTTTGGCAAAGTACTGTATTTTAGCATAAACTACTGTTTCGCATTGAAGCTATTAAGAGCTTAACTAGAGTTAATTGAAGTATCTCAAAGTGTGTAAAAGTACTTAGTGTGCTTATTACTGTGCATTTATTTTGAACAATTTATCTGTGTGCAAAGTGCAACTGTTTCATAAAGTGCAGTCAAAATACAGCCATTTCGAAAAGCTTCGCGTGCAGGGTGTGTCTATTCGCAGATTGCTGCCATTAGAGTGTTTCTTGAACTGTAAAGAGTTATTTAGCAAAGTACAGCCATTTTGGGAAAGTTTGTGTGTTGTTTATTTGCAAAGTGCAATTACTTCAAAATGTTTTTTTTTTTTACTCTGAGCTTCTTCTGCCCAGTTTATTCGTACAGTGCAGATGTTCTTCGTGTTTCACTGTTGCAGTCCTAACTGTAGGGTGTTCCTGCCGGCAGGCAGCCCGAGGTCGGCCAGAATCCCAAAGTCTGGGTCCGGCGTCGGCTGTAAAAGCTAGTACCCTGACGTCAGTACGCTTTGGTACATAGCCCTCAGCCGACGCCATCTTCTCCAGTCTTTCTTGCCGTGCGGTGGAAAGCAGCTCGCAAGTCGGTGGTTGGCGATTTTCGAACAGCGTATTTGGTTGTTGTCGGTCCGAAGTTCTTACTTCTCTTCTCAAAGCTAAGTACCCCGTTGGGGAATCTTTTTCTTGTTCCTCCGATGTCAGAAAAAGTTAATAATTGTATAGCGTGTGGGAAACAAATACCTCATAAAGATTTCCACTCTTACTGTCTACCTTGCTTAGGCCCTGACCACGACGTTTCTTGTTGTCGGTTCTGTGCCAGGTTCAACTCTCGTACTATCAAGCGCAGGTACGATTGGGCTTTAAATTATTTTGGCAGACGCTTCAATTATAGAATGTCGTCGGACACTACCGGAGTTCAAAAGAAGCGCAAAGACAAAGATAGGCTGCATACACCGGGGCATTCATTTTGCTAAACCTAGCTGGGTCAGAGGCCATTGAAAGAGAGTGTTCATTTGCGTGTGCACCAGCAGTATATGAGAGAGAAGGTGAAAACCATCATATTGTTGCACAGGCTGAATCGGGGGAAGACATTGAGTGTTTGAAATGCAAATTCAAGGAAATTTACAACCCCCAGACAGATGTTACATTGAAGAGGCATTTGTTTTACACATGAGATCAAAAGCAAGGAGAACTTTTGCAGCTTATATTACTGACCTGAGAAACAAAGCTAAAACATGTAGGTTTGGTGACTTAAAAGATGCGTTAATAAATGACAGGCTTGTGTGTGGTATTAATAGTGCTGCAGTGAGAGAGATTTTGCTTTATGACAGTGATTTAATGCTGAACAAAGCTGTTGAGATTTGTCAAATCCATGAAGTTACAGAACGGCACATAAGTATGCTTGCAAGGGATAAGAGCATGATTTCAGCAGGTTCCAGAGCGAGTGTAGACAGCATGCAACACATGGCTAGCAGAAGCAGGCCTAAGCACATGGCACCTGCCACCCCTGCAGGCTCCCCAGGGAAAACCTGTAGTTTTCCAGTAAGTTCTAAGAAAAGGACATGCTCAGTGCACTACAAAGGTGAGTCAGCAAAACCCAAATTGGGCTTTATTGTTACCTGTTGCAGTTGTGGTGCCAGTCATGAATCTAAGAGAGAAAAGTGCTTAGTATTTGGTCAGCAATGCCACAAGTGTAAAAAATGGAACCATTTTCAAACGTTTTGCAAATCAAGTAAACCTCACACAGTTATAAAGAAGGGTCACTTAGAAAAGCAAGTTGATCATATAGAAAGCTGCAACTCACTTTCTATGTAAGATAGTGTATCAGCAATTGTTGAAAAGGTTGATGTAAATTTGTTGGCAAATAACTAAGTGTTTTGTACTGTCCAGATCAGTGGTAAATCCACCGAGCTCAAAGTGGACACTAGTTCAAAGTGTAATGTTATGTCAGCAGACACATTTGTTAAGATGACAGCTGGTGAGCAACCTAATGTGTGGCCAGTTGTACGAAATGTGTTAGAAAATTCAGAGTAAAGGCTCAGTAGTGCTTTTGTATTATTTGGCTAGGAACTGCTACAGCTTACTATTCTATGTAGTTTGAAGGGGTCTACATTAGATCAGTGAAATGGCATTACAGCAAATGCCATTTCACTGACACATCTAGACCGAAATCTGAAAATAGCGAAGGCTCAGGGCAGCGATCCATCCCCCCCCCCCCCGGGAAAAGAAATCGCTTGGCCTGAGCCATGACATTGCCCTTTACCCCACTGTAATGTGATCAAGGAGTTGGTATAGTTAGTTAGGGGGGGGTGTGGGGGACTTTATGCTTGAAATTGTGTGTATGTGTTTTTAGTGCAAGCGATTTCTTTCCCTGAGAAAGAAGTCGCTGTTTTGAACGTTCGCAGTATAGTGAGGTCGCTGATTACGTATCGATGAAAAGACGTTCGATGGAATGCCTCTTCAAGCATTTAATATAGACCCGGTCCGAAGACCTGTGCAGTCATTATTGGGTCTCCAAGACTGTCTGAGAATTAATTTGCTTTCCTTTACCAAAGAAGTTCATCATATAAGCACGTCCCAGTTCCAACTTCAGTGATACTATTTTCTCAGAGTATGTTGATGTTTTTGATGACAAGCTAGGCAAACCTCCAGTTGTGTATTCTGTGAAGTTAGACCCAGAGGTCAGTCCAGTGGTCAGGCCAGCAAGAAAAGTTCAGATAGCTATGCAGGATAAAATCAAAGCTCATTTGGATAAAATGGTGCAGCAAGGTGTAATTTGTCCAGTTACCAAACCAACTGAATGGGTGTCATCCATGGTAGCAGCCCACAAAAAAGACTGTGACAAAATCAGAATGTGTATTGATCCAAAAGATTTGAACAAAGCATTAGAGACCTCATCATTCTATGTGCACAGTTGAGAAAGATGCAGCCCTAACCAAATCCCACTATATTTTCTGTCTTGGATGCAAAAAGTTAATTTTGGCAAGTAATGCTTGATCACAAATCTTCATTACTGACTACTTTCAGTACCCCATTTGAAAGATATAGATTCCTGAGGGTGCCATTTGGAATAAATTCTGCAAGTAAAGAATTTCAGCTTGCAATAGAGCAAATTTTTTCAGGTTACGCTTGTACCATAATAGTAGATTTATTGATTGGAGGCAGTTGTGAAGCAGAGCATGACAGAACCCTTAAGAAAGTTCTAGACATAACATGTGATGTGAACTTGAAGCTGAATCCTCTAAAGTGCAAATTCAGACTTCCAGAAGTTACATATGTAGGTCATTTATTTTACTAGCACTGGCTTGTAACCAGACTTGTTCAAGCAAGCAGCCATTCTTGAGATGCCAGCACCAAATAATGTTCAAGCTCTATAACATTTTCTTGGTATGGTCAACTATTTAGGCAAGTTTATACCAGACTTCAGTGAGTTGACAGCGCCTATGAGAAAGCTGATGCGCAAAAATGTTACATGGTCATGGTTGGAACAGCACCAGAGAGCATTTGAAGACCTTAAGCAGAACATTTCCACCCCACCTACATTAAGGTACTATGATGTCAGTAAACCAGTAACTCTTTCCTGTGATGCTTCAAAATTTGGTCTTGGTGCAATTATTCTAGAATGCAGACCAGTAGCCCATGCATCTAGAACTCTTACCTAAACTGAAATTCAGTATGCTCAAACTGAGAAAACTTTTCGCAATAGTATTTGCATGTTCAAAGTTTCATGTTTATATTTGTAGTCAAGCTATTCAAATCGAAACTGATCACCAACCTCTAGTCGCTATTTTAAAAAAGCCTGTGCATTCAGCTCCAGTGAGATTACAAAGAAAGATGCTCAAGTTGTAGAAGTACAACTTCAAAGTGGTCTATTCAAAAGGCAAACTTCTTTATCTGGCTGGTACCTTATCCAGATCACCCAGAAATGCTTAGGAACAGCTTAATGCAGAGAATTTTGACTTTGATGTCATGGAAGTGCGTAATTTTTCTAACATGAGACTTGAGCTGAGAGATCATACTAAGATTGATCCAGTTTTGCAAAAGCTCATCCACTACGTTAATGTTGGATGGCCGTCAAAGCAATCTAGTGTACTACCTGAAGTGCAAACTTATTTTTTTTACATGTATGAGATGTTGATGGAAGATGACATTATTTTCAAAGGTCCTTAAATTGTTGTTCCTGCTTCCTTACAATGTGAATCTATTCAGATTTTGTATCATGATCACCCAGGTTCAGAAGCTACCAAAAGAAGGCCGAGAAGACTAGTATTTTGGTCTTCTCTAGTAAAAGGCATTGATAAAGTACTTCTTGTTTAGTATGCAGTAGTACTAAACTGGATTTGCAAAAAGAACCACTTCAGTTAAGTCAAGTTCCTGAACTACCTTGGTCAACAGTAGCCACTGATAGTTCCTGAACTACCTTGGTCAACAGTAGCCACTGATATGTTTGAGTGGAACAATCAGCATTACTTAGTGTTGGTAGACTCTTATTCAAACTGGTGTAAGATTGATTTACTTCCTAACCAAACATCCACTGCTGTTATCACTAAGTTGAAATGTCATTTCTCAGTCCATGGTAGTCCACACAAAGTTATTTCTGACAGTGGTACCCACTTTATCAGTCAGTTCCAAAAATTTGCAAAAGAGTGGGAATTTGTACATGTTACTAGTAGTCCAGAATATCCACAGTCAAATGGACTAGCTGAATGTGCAGAGCAGAGTGCAGAACAATTACTGGAGAAGTCAGAGCGTGATAATACCAATGTCTTTTTGAATTCTCTCATTCTGAGAGACATACCCCATGATGATATACTTGGTTCATCTGCTCAGAAACTTCTGTCTAGGCAAACCAGAACAACACTGCCTATCGTCTCAAGTTTGCTGAGGCCTAAAGCAAAGAACAGAATAACCAGAGCCCAACTATTAAGAAAGCATTCTTTCCAGAAGTCCAGTTACGATAAATCGAGCAGATTTCTTCTTCCATTGAAAGAAGGAGAGACAGAGAGGATACAAATGGTGAAAAGTTTCGACCGGATTGGTCAAGCAACAGGTATATGTGCCGAGCCAAGATCCTACTTCATAGACTCTGAGGGTGTGGTGTACATGGACTCTGAGGGTGTGGCGTACAGGAGGAACCACAGACATCTTCCTGTATCAGAATCGAAATCGCAGCATTGTTTCAGTGATATAGACTCTAGATCTCAGAGGAATCCAGACAGTGTTCCTGTTGCAGAAAGTTTTTTTAACTTCTACAGTCTTTCCTGATAGTGATCCTGATGTCCCTCAAGTTGAACATTCAACAGAGATGGTACCAGTTCCTAGACCTAATTCCACTTTCTATGTCACACAATTTAGTCGTATTTCCAGACCTAGTGTGAAATACACAGCAACCTGGACATAATAGTCTATATGTATTTTGTTCTGTATAATGCATGACAAATAATTATTTGTATCAGTTGCATGTCAATTAATGTCGTCAATATTGCATGACATTTCTCAAAGGAGGAGGATGTAGAATAGTGCATGTTGTACTTTTAAGAATCGTTTCAAGACAGCTTGTGCATATAAATAGCAAGCATGTGCTAGCTTTAGTGTCATTTTGAGAGTCCAGCCAGAGAGTGACCATGTGTGAGTGTAATAGCTAGTTTGTTTATAAGTTTATCTAAGTTAACGTTATTAAGCTTCAATCCTGATGTGTTTGTACATAATAAAGCTACTTGAACAGAACCCATGAATGCTCGTCTGTTTCATTCTGACTGGATGAGCGACACTGGCCTTGTCAGATTTGTTTTCCCTTCCTCTGGTGTCATTTTCTACATCCACCCTGGATTTTGGATCCAACTTCAGACCTCCAGTCTCATGTAACAGGCATGACTCTTCCGGACATACCAGGCTTCAAGTTGACCGCATAGTTTCTCCAGTTCCCCTGATTGCTAACAACCCAGGCTCTCCTCTCCTGTCACATTTTATCTTCCCATAAGGCTTCTACTAGAAAGATTTACAAGAGTAAATGGAAATGATTTGTTCTTTGGGCCCTAAGCAAAAATTTAGACCTGTTTTCAGCACCTATAAATGTCCATAACTTTTTAGCCACACTTTCAGTGAAGGTGTTAGTTTTTCAACGATTAAAGTCCATTTAGCAGACATTTCAAGCTTTCATCTGGGAGTAAATAACTCTACCTTACCTTCCCCTAAACTTTGTAAAGCCTTTCTAAGCAGAACTTTTTTACGTAGACCCCCCCCCCCCCCCATTAAAAGATCCTACTCCTCCTTGGGATTTAAATGTCATGTCTCAGGCCTTGGCACAACCTCCCTTTGAATCTTTGGCAAAATCTGATCTTAAATTTTTGTCTTGGAAGACCATATTCCTAGTAGCTATTATATCCACTAGAAGAGTATCTGAACTCTGTGTTCTGTCTTCAAAAATCCTTATTTCATTTTTCATAAGGATAAGGTATCTTTATGGCCCAACCCAACTTTTCTACTAATGGTAACTTCTGAGTAGAATGTTAATCAGTTCATTAATCTCCCAGTTTTCTTTCCAAACTTCTCAAAGGCGAGTATATATTACATATTTTGGCTGTACAAAGAAAATTATGCTTCTACCTTCACAGAACCAAGTACTTAAGAAAATCTGAACAATGGTTTCCTTTTCCAATTCCAAATTTGGCAAACCAGTATTAAAGTTACTTTGGCCAAATGGTTAACCAATTGCATTACCTTTATTTATGAGAAAGTGGGTTTCCCTTTACCAAAGTCTTCAAGAGCCCATTCCACAAGGTCTATGGTGACTTCTTCAGCTTTTTGGTCAGAACTTCTTGGATGATATTTGTGCAGCTGCAGCATGGGCTAATACTCATACCTTTATTGCTCATTACAGACTGGATCTGGTCTCTAGAGGAAGAGCAACCTTTGGCTCAGCGATGCTCTGGAATATCTTTACTTAGAGTCCTCAGGGGAGTTAGGTAGCTGGGGACTCTCTTCTATCAGTTGAATGAATGAAAATGACAACATCGGATTAAGAAGTTATGTACTCAACCGTACTGTGTCATCTGTGTTGCCCATTTTCATTCTTCTTCAATTCTGAATAGATTGAAGTAGTATTGTAGGAACCTCTGTTCCTTGTTTGAGCTCCAGCTTCCTTCCTTTTATGGTCTGCCATGGGTCTGTTATGTCTAAGGGTATTTTAGTTTGGTGGTGCATTATGGGTAATGGGAGATTTGGTTTTAAGATCTTATGAACTGGAAGAAGCGGCCAAGTCATATCTGAGTATGAGGTCTGAACCCATCAGTTGAGGAAGAAAGAAAACTGACAGCACAGGTATAATGTTGTACTGAGTACATAACTTTTTAATAATTTACTATGAAGTGTTGAGGTAAGTAGATAGAGTAATTGTGTTGTGGCTGGTGGGAGAGGGAGAGTTTTATGCAATGATGGCATACCTCTCAACCTCTTGGTGCAGGAAATATGGTCAAAGCCAGAAATAAAGGGGGGAACAGAATCCCAAAGATGAGGATAGATTTTAAATATTGCTCTTACAAACTTGTAAAGTTGCAAGAATAACAGGTTTTGTGATAGCATGACAGCTGAGAGGTATGAAGTGATGGTGCTGAGATGGGAAGTGGAAGGGGTCATGATTTGGTTTAGTCATTCATGACTGAAAGTAGGAGTGGAAAACAGGGCCGCTTCTAAAAGTGCTTTCCATAGCTAACACTAAAGGGGAAACATTTGTCTGAGCAGAGTAATGTGTCAAGTAGTAATGAGGGGAAGAGTAAAGCAGTAGCAGCTGTGAATATTTCAGAGTTGCATGTAAACAGGTGAAATGCAAAAGACAAGTGACTATTAACTGTGTAGAAGAAAACTATTTTTAGGACTAAAGCTGTTCAGAAGAGAACAAAAGTAAGAGGGAATGATTAGGCTTTTGTGGAAAAGTGACAGAATAGGGATTAAAGGACAAAAGTAAATGAAGCACAATGATGGGTATTTGGGAAAGTAATGGAATTTGGATTATTTATCTTTGTTTGTTTGTTTAATTTGTTAGTACACTGAACCCAGTGGACCAGTTTCCATCAGAGCCCAGCTGCACACATTCACAGCACTTCCATGCTTTAAAATAAATTAGATGCCTATAAATGGGTTGTATACAATATGTACTGCATAAGTCAAATGTTTAGCTAAATGTACAGTTTGGAAAGAGAAGGAAAAGTGTTAGCATAAATGTGAATGATGATGTGGTCGGTAAGGTGAGCTGAAATAAACAGAATTAAATGATTCTGTTAAGGGCAGTGCAGTTGTAGAACTGAATCAGTTATGTGCTAGAGGTAACATTTAACAGAGTAATTCTATATGTATTTAGTGTGCAGATAAAGGATTTTCTCTTGGCATTTCACTTGAGCAAACAGTATACAAAGGATCAAGGCTGGTCTTGGCAGTTGCAAGCCCAATTTAAATCATTTGATGAGGCCTTGCAGCTAAAGAGTTACCTGTCACCCCCAACCCTCACTACAGTCGCTGGACTTAAGCCTATTTCAGATTAGATGTCAATAGTATACACTACCACTTTTTGTTTTAAAGTAAAACAATACATTTATTTATTAGGTTGTATTTTGTCATAAGACCTGTTAAAACAGAAGTAAACTACTGGATTCCTGGGTTACCTTCAGATCCAGCATCTCCTGTAGCCACTCTCAGGGTTTGTTTAACTCTTTCAGGCAAACTATAAGGGACCTATTTGCAGGGCTACTGAGGCCCTGAGTCTGTGCTGCACTATCAAAAGGACACACCCTATCTTTCCTGTAGTACTACTTGGATCTTCTGAACCTAGGTAAGGGGTAGCTGCATGCTTCCCCCTGCCTCCCCCAATACTACTTTTATTAATATTTTTTATCTTTTTTCTGTCTCCCTCATTTCCATTCTTCCCCTCATTTTATTCATGGCTTACTTTCCTTCATATTTTATGGCCCAAAGTTGTACATACTGTAAAATACTTTTGTTGTTTGTGCATTATTTTCCCAATAGGGACATTATGTGTAGGGATGTTATGACAGTGTATAGGTATTCTTCTTGCCACTTTTACTGATCGAGTTCATGTATCATGTTTTCTCAATATGCTTTTACATTAATGAATATCAGTGCAACACTGGTAAATGTTTGTTTCTTTGGTTGTATTCTGACAGTGCTGAGACTCACAATGGTCTGGGAGGATCAGTGCTGTACTTCAATTAACAAGTTTTAAATTAATAAATAAAAAAAGTCTTTGTATGTTAGTTATTGCATACATTCCAGCGTCTTTGGGAGGAGCTGCAGACAGCACTAAGCATATCATGTTACTAAAAAACAGGCCCATTTTGAAATGAGAAACCTGATGAAGTCTTTTGACTCATCAGAGTCAACACTCTCCTGCCATACCTAACTTCCTTGGATGTCAGGAAGTACTGGACAGATGAGTCAGCGAGTCTGTGCTTAATGGTTGTGGGGAAACTGGGTGGGCCAAAGAGAGTATGAAAATTTTTAAATCTCCATTATGCATTCTCATCTTACATTACCTCCTTACTTCACAGGCTTCTGATCACCTCTTGTACTCATTTTGAATTATTGAAGTTCCTTATCAAGTTAATTCTGATAGCCTATTACAGCAGATATGGTTCTACAAAATTACATTATACTGTTGAACTTTCTGAAAGTGCTTGGAGTAATAATGCTGATAATCTCCGGTCCCTCTTAGAAATGTTATTGCTTACTCGCTACCCTACTTTTAAGTATTTCTGAGATGTATTTTTATTTTTTGTTAAACTGGGTAACTGAACTAATGCATGCAGTTATTTCCAGTCATATCCCAAGTCAGAAGGGCAACAGTATGGATTACATGAAGGGGTAATTTGAATAGTCACTAAGTATCTTGTTTTGACGGGCAGGAGGTAATCAGAATGCCTTAAAGAAGCACACATTGATAAAATTATCTAAAGTCAAAACTGGTTTCCCCTCATAGTCGTAACATGTATTTGATAGAAAAAATATATATAATTTGGTAGAACTGTTTTTCCTTCACAGTAACAGAGGTTTGGTATTCGTAGTAACAGTGTGATGTTTGTAGAATAGCCTCTGCCAGTACAGAAAAGAAATATGCAGTAAACAAATGTGACTAGCTTAATAGAATGTGATTGTGTGGTACAAAAAGTATTATACTTCTGAATTTTTTTGTCACAGATGGCATTAACAATAGAGGCTTGTTGAAATATAAACAGTTGAATGTTTACAGATATTCAAGAGAATGAACTTGCTAAAGGGAAGTGGCTAACATTGCAGAAAAAAGTTTCAAACTATCCTTTCAATGAAAGAATGTTTTAGCCTGCTGAGAACTGGTCTTCTCTGGAGGAGGTAAGAATGCAGACAAAGAATGCTTCAGTACTGGAAAAGAATGTTTCATCAAAGACAAACTGGATAAAAGTGGCTGTGAAAGACTTTCTGGTAAAATGTTATAATCTGTGTCTGCTTAGGAAGTGCAGTGTATCTGACAGTGATCTGTGTTGCAAAGAAAATGTTATAATCTCACAGCAGTGCTTCATCGGCTTGTTTCAATAAACTTTAGAAACCTACAAATATACAGTTTTACAGTATTTGCCTATGTAGCCTGCTGATAATTAAATTTAACAGTGATGTGCCAGACTTCATTAGACCTTTTAAATATTTGTAAAAGTACAACAACAGGCACTAGTTAATATGTTGTTGGCCCCAACCTCAATACAGTCTGTATTGAACAGCTCAGCAGTATCAGGAACTTCTTGTTGTGACTTTCGGCTTTTCCCGGTTAGGGGTCACCACAGCGGAACTCCGGTCCACTAATGATTGGCAGTTGATTTTTACGTGCCGAGCTGCCAGCCCTGACGCACAACCTTCAATGAAGGTACGCCTATTCACGCATGTCTCCATGCAGAAGACGCTCTGAGAGTCGAACCGGACAGCGTCTTATTGTGAGGTGACAATGCTACCGCAGCACCACCACCACGGATAGTATCAGGAACTTCTAAGTGGGTGAAACCCAGATTTTATCTTTGCATCTGCTCTGAGATATTCACCAGCATTTTCAACAGAGAGGGAATTTCCAGTTTTCAGTTTTGGTCTATAGCCTGATCACCTGTTGGCCATTTCTGAAAATGGTAAGCCTCTTTCTGAAATAACATGGATGCCATCAAGAACATAAGTGCTAAATGCACACATTCTGTGGCCATAGACTTAACCAGACTCCTGATAAAGTTTGGATACTATTACATCAGTGGTATGAACACTAATGATGTTAAGTGTAATACAGCATTGTTTGGTATAAAAAGAAGTTAGAAAGTTTATATGTGTAAAGGGATTCATTGTTTTGATCAGCATATAGGACAGTATAAAAGTCAAGTTAAATGTTTTAACTGTGGAGACGAATATCCTTGTTTTTGTTTAACGTCATAAAACTGTTACAGCAGTTGTCAGTCAAAACTATGTAGGACAAGTCAAAGTTGTTAGATGAAGTCAGTCATTTTGCAATGCCAGTTTCTACCTTTTATAGAGAATTCCAGTCATTTTTAGATTATGCTAAAAATTTACAGGTTGTATAGACGGCTGAAATGTTTCAGACCTACTGCTCGCAGTGGGATGATTTTAACAAAGATAAGGAATTATCAAACAGCTTCATGATAAGTTGACAGAGCTTAATGAAAAATGCATGTAAATGTTAAAGAAACATGACATACAGGTTAGGAAGTATATGCAAAAATTTTTAGACATTTTGACTAGTGCTGATGTTGCTATACTTGTAGCTGTGGATACACAAGAAAGTATGGGTGAGGATACTGACAGTGAAGCTCTTGCACGAGTTACAGGATGCACCACAGAAACATTTGAATGCCGTGGCAAAGGAAGCAGAATTACATATTAAGATAGGGGAAATTACAGAAATAGTTAAGGAAATAATGTACAGTTGTACATGCAGATTTACAGAGACTCGTGTCAGAACATGTTAATTTAGATAACATTAGCGTTCCAAATGTGCAGGTAGTGACAAGTTCTCCATTTGATCTGCACCAGCAGTCTCGTTTGCTACAAACCATTCCTCATTGGAATGACAAGAAAGGTATTATTTACAATTTGTTGATGTTTGAAGACTGGCTTTCGTATACAGCTGGCAATGCATGGAATGATTCACTGCAAAGATTTTTTTTGGTATTTATTCCAAAGTGTTGCAAGACTTTTATTGTTTTTAGTGAATGCAGGCTTGATTCTACATTAGAAAAAATGAGAGCTATACTCTTGGCATATTTCACAGGTCAGACCGACTACGAAGTTGTTAGATTATTTTAATATTAACACTTTCTGACAGGATGCTAGAACAGGCAGAGCAAATGCAAAAGAGGTTAATACGTGCATTTTTGGAACAAGTAAAAGGAGTACCAGGTGAGGTTGTGTATTTATGAGGAAACTGCTGACACATTAGAGCAATGTGTTCATAAGCTAATGAATGGGAGAGTAATGAGTAATGATAGAGATATTTTTAAGCATTTTTTCTCTTGGCACTGATGAAGATGGGTTTGAAATAGGTGCAGTAGGATGAGGAAAAGTAGAAAAATGTGGGGGGAGGAGAATAGGGATGTACTGAATGTGGCATCAGTCCCTCCAGCTACGGGTAGCCCTAATGATAGACAAATTGCATGTTTTTTCTGTTGAAACCTGGGACATATCAAGCAGGACTATGTCTGCTACAGAAAATGGAAAAATAATCAGATAAAGGACCATTTGCAAGGGACTCAGAAGAAAAAGAAGTCAGGAAGGAAAACCAAAAGTTGCAGGATAACACAGAGGGTCAAACGTTTCATAATAAGGCAAGAGGGAATACTAAATTGGAGAAATATAATGAAGGCAATGTAAGAAATGAAAGTGAACTGAGTGTAAACCAGCAGTGCTTGACCAATGCAAGTTAGCCAGGTAGAGAGCAAAGGAAACAAGGTAGTGCCTCTGACAGACACAGATGTTTGGAATGCCATAACAGAAGAATTCCAGACGTTATGGGCAGAGACAAAAATAGACTGTGGGAAGTTAAAAGTTCTGATTACAGTGAGAGGTGCAAGGGATTACATTACAGGGATTACATTACAGTGATAGATACCAATTCAGAAAAGGGAATAGCAAAGGTTTGTTTTTACCTTTGAAAATCAGCACTATGTCATGACTACATTACCTCAGGGTTTCAGAACAGTCCTGTCATTTTTCATCAGATAGTAGGGACATCTCTACAGGATGTGAGTAAAGATGACAATGTTATTCAGTATATTCGTAACATTCTGAGACAGTTGCAAGAGGCAGGGTTCAAAGTAAACAAAGACAAAATACAGTTTTTGTCACAAGAAGTAAAATTTCTAGGAACCATTATCAGACCAACAGGGAGGACTCTTTGCAAGGAAAGGATGAGGGGCATTTTGAAATTGACAAAGCCGTTGACAATTTCAGATTTGCATACATTCATGGGAATCATGAACTGCAGTAGGGAATTCATAGAGGACTATGCAGAAGCTGCAACTCCTCTTCTATAAAATGTTGGCATATCAAAAAGAAGAGTTGACTACAGTTGAGTTACACTGAGGAAGAGGCATTTAGAATGTTAAAGCATAAGGTGGCACAGGCAACAAGGCTGATAGCTCCCACCAGTAAATTCCATTTTGTTTTGCAAGCAGCAGCAGGGAAGGACATCCTCTCAGTGGTGTTATAGTCTTTGCTACAAGAAGAATCTCAGGGAATGGGACACTAAGCGAAGACCAGTTATTTTTTGTAGCAGGATAATAACTCCTGTAGAAAAATGGATATCATCCTTGCATTAAACAGCTTTTGGCCATTTACTGAGGAATAAGACAAGAGTATTTGGACTTCCAGCTTATTTCTAGCTCTCCCAGTGTGAAAACAGAAACTCAGCAGAGAAGGCAGTAGATTTGTGTGTATGGGTATATTTCAGAAACTGGCTAGTAAGTGCACTGCCTGGATGCCAGGAATAAAGAAATACAGAAAACCTGGAAAAATCAGGTACAAAAGTAAGGAAGAAACACTGACTGGTGAAGGTTCTGCAGCTGTTCAGCAAAAACACAATGCAACCCTCAGACATGACTTCCAGTACCCTACAGAAAGATACAAGACAACTGCATGTAGACCTGGTTAAAATAAACAGAACACTGATGGAGTACATCAACACAAACAACAAAAGGCTGGAAACATGGAAGAAGCTTGAAAAATATATTCAGATGAGATGATAAAGCTGCAAAAGTCAGAGGTTGAAATAAAGAAAAGGCTGGTTGAATAGGAGACTGCTCAGGAAGATATGTTTCAGAACATAATAGAATTAGAGGACAGAGCCTGTAGGGAAATCTTGATATTTTCAGCTATACCAGAGAAGCTAGAAGGAACAGACTGCATTAATTTCATGAAAGCACAAATAAGCAACTGGACTGGATATTCCACAGCAGGAGTTTAGTTGAAAGGGCACATCATGTGTATGCTCCAAACCTGGCTATAAGAAAGCAACCTAGACTTTAATAGTAAAGATGCAATCCTAGCAGCAGAAGGAGTTGATTATGACAGAATTGAGGGAGAAGGGCAAAGTACTAAGTGTGAGACAGCAGAGTGTTTGTGGAGAATGATTACTCATTGTACACCAGATAGAAGAGGAGCAAATTTATTCCACTATTCAGGGAATGTCAAGATGGAGGTGTGAGATTCAACTGCTGTACCTAGCTGTCTTCAAGGTATTCTTCTCTGGAGGGACAAAATAATTTTTTGATAAAGTACATGCTGATGAGGAAATACGGAAGTTTATCCAACAAAAAGTAAGCTGTGAAACAGAAAGAGATTCTTTTTCTTGTTCTGATAATAAAGACCACAAAGGGGCTGTGCCTGTGAAACCTTTTCAAAATTTTCACCGGAAAATGGAGAGACAGAAAGGAGCACGAGAGTTGACTAGAATAGAGTGTACATTGGAAATGAGGCAGAGACAAGATTTCAGAGATGAACAGTAATACAACCAGTAACTTAACATGGGATTACAGTGCAGTAATTATATTTGTGAATAATGACAGAACAAGAAAATCTGGAAATATTGAACTTTTTCAGAATTTGTTGGACTTGTGGGGGACTCTAAAGCATATGCACTACTTCATGTCATTAATGCTCGGATAAGTGCTGTGGGGAGGGGAAGAGGAGGATGGAGAAAGTAAGTAAAGATTTTTTCTTAAATAATACCAATTTTGTGGCATGTGGTTTTCTTTATACGTTATGAAGTAAAGTTTTTTTCAGTTATTTTTAAGTGTAATGGGGATTGTAAACAGGTGCTGCTGTTCTTTCTTTTTTTACTCTCCCCTCTGTCTCTCTCCTTGTTCAGTTTTAAGACATGTAGGCACTGCAGTGTATAAAAAAGCATGGTCAAAGAAGAATTAATGTGCTTTTTCTCATTCTTGCATAGGGAAACGACTGGATTAAAGTCTTTAGATTGATTTAGTAACAGGTTTGAAGAGAGAGATCAAGTAAATGAAAAGGAAAAATGAATATTATGAGGCTTTTTTTCTAGCAAGTGCATGTATGCTTAGTAACAGTTCTGCAGCTGGTCTTCATATTTCCATGAAAACAATCAGATACAGAGAAACTGGCTACAATCTAGTGTAGAGTGATTGGCTGAGAAAAAAAAAGAAGAAAAGAGAAATGGGCTAGGAGATCATGTTCTCAAAACATTCTGGGATTTTCCCAGAGTAGATAATCTCTGAAAGTATTCAGGGGCTTTCCCAAGGTAGCTAATGTTCACTGAAAACATTCAGGGATTTTCCCAGGTGGGAGAGCTATAAAGATGAGACAAAACCAATCGGCACTTAGTAGAAGCACAGGCTGCACCATGTGTCTTAGTATGCATGACCTTTCTTTTAGGTTAACTCAAGTTTGTGAGTATAGCTGCCAGTTTGGGACTTGAGACACACTTAGAATGAACTGAACATGTGAATTTGATAAAGGTTTTTGGGATGGTTATTCAGGGAATACGTGGGACAAAGGAAAAGAGGAGTCATTGCATTAATTGCAAGATGATCTACAGTAATGATAGAAGCAAATAAAAAAAGACAATAATGGCAGATTTGTAGTGCTAAGTGGCTACTAGCAAGGGAGGAAGATTATACTGGCATGTATTTACATTCCACCTAAAACTCCTATAATGGAGCTTAAGAAAATTCTGGTAGAAATTATCACTTTTCAGCAAGGAATATTACTTATAGTTGGGGACTGGAATTTCATATGCAGCACTGAATATGTGTCCGGGGTGTTCAGAAGGGAAAATATAATAAAGGAGGGTAGATTTTTGAAGAAATTTATGAAAGTATCTGGCATGGAAGATGCAAATTCAGTGGTAGGAGTTTGGAGTGAATTTAACATATTATTCCCCAAGATATAAAAACTGGGCTAGGCTAGACAGAATTTACCTTTGACAGGAACATGTGCATTTAATTGAAAGTCTTGATACCCACCCAATAGCTATTCAGATCATGTGCCAATAATAGCTAAAATAAAAACACAGGGTAATGAAATAAAAATGACAGCACTTTCCCACCTATCTGTTGAAAAGAGAGGAATTTAATGAATGAATGGGTAGTGGAGATTATTCACGGGTTACTAGAGAGACTAGACATTTCTTCTGAAAATATAGCAAGGGAGTGGGATAAAATTAAGGTGGAGTTTAGAAATAGAGTGGAAGTAAATGAAAGGGAGCTATGCTTAAGAAATAAGAATTATGTGGAGAGACTGACAAATGTTTAAGTATTGCAGAATAAGGGGGAATCTCGCAGAACAAGAAGAGGATGTACTGCAGAATGCTTGGCAGAAAATAAGGGGTTTATCTTGATAATATGCACAGGCTTCAAAAGATTGCTGTTAAGCACAGGCTTCAAAAGATTGCTGTTAAGCAACTGTTTCTAGTGATAACACTAGAGCACAAAAACTTTTAGCACAACGACTTGGGCAACACAGTAGAAAGGGTTGTCACCAAACTTAGGGAACATGTAACAAGGAAGGTAACAAGAGATCCTGTAGAGGTATTAGAAATATTTTGGAAATTCTATGAGAGTCTGTATAAAGCAGAGAAATATGAAAATGAAGAAAAGATGCAAATGGAAATGTTTATGGAAGAATTAAATATGCCAAGGTTGGAGTTAGATAGGGCTCAATTACTAACAGTTAGGATAGGAGGAGATGAGATAAAAATTGTGTTGTATAACCACTCTACAGAAAAGTCCCCAGGAATAGATGGTATTCGTTTGGAAGTTTGGAAGCTAGGAGGGAAAAAACTGACAAAGATCTGGAAGGTTTTGTTTAACAGTATCTTAAGAGGAGAAGTACCACCATCGCAGAAGAAAGCAGTGCTAGCTGTAATACCTAAAGAGGGTAAAGATCCATCAGATCCAGCTTCATACAGCTCCATTTCAATACTAAACCATGATTATAAAGTAGTATTGTCTATGATGGCTAAAAGAATAACAGAAGTAATGCCAAAATTGAAATGTGGATCAGTGTGGTTTTGTGGAGTGGAGGCAAACATTTGACAACATTAACAGAACATTGATCAGAAGGAAGCAGAATGTAAGAAAATACAGTTGTTTTTGGTGGGTCTTAATGCAGAGAAAACATTTGACAGAGTAAGCTGGAACATTATGAGCAAGGCAATGGACCCATTTACATTTCCTGAGAAAAAAGTATAAGGTTGATTAGGAGAATATATGAGGGATCGGAGGCAAAAATTAAAGTGGTTGGGGTCCTGTCTGATAATTTCTGCATGAGCAGAGGAACAGGCAAGGTATCCTCTCTCCCCTTTATTTGCATATATATTTAAAACCATTGGCAAAGAAAATAAGGGATTCAGAATTTCAGGTATATAATTGGAATGGTAGTCAAGAAAAGATGGCTTTATTTGCAGATATTATTTTGTACCTGACAAAACCAGAAAGACATTATAGTGCTGTGGAACATTTTGAGACCATTTCCGAACTTTTCGGGATACAAAATTAATGAAGCTAAAACAAAGGCAATAGCGGTAAGTGTATGTACCCACATATGAACTGATTCAGGAGTACACATTTATGGGGACATGATAAAATAAAATATTTAGGAGTATGTATTAAAAATGATTTTAGTTTGACAGCTAAGGATATCTGAGAAGAGACTAAAAAGTTAAGACAAAAAACGAGAAAATGGAAGCTTTGTTATATGGATATTGATAGTAAGATGCAAGCAGTTAAAATGTTTAGTCCCTTAGTTTTGTACTTAGGCCACATATTTTATCAAGCAGTGGAGAACTTGTGGGTAGCAATTAATAAAGAGCTGAAAGACTTTATTTGGGAAGGGAAGACTGCAAGAGTCAAGTGGGACAAGCTGATTCTTCCAGTAGAGCAAGGTGGATTGGGATTACCTAATTTGAATGGGGTATTTCAGAGCTACACAGTTAAGACTCCTATGCATAGCACAAGCAGAAAACTCTAATTCAAAGGGGAAAGGAATGATGAAATACGGGGAAGCTCAAGAAACAAGGAGAGACTGGGATTTTGAATGCAGGCCTTTAAGGAGAATAGCAGTAATAATGCAGAATATTACATCCATAAAATAGTAGAAAGTATACTAAGAATAAACCAACATGGGAATGGAGAAAGGAGATTCTGCCGATAGGGATGACTGCAGTTAGGGATACAGGCAAAAGGGGGCAGGAATTTATTAGAGAAAACAAGCAAAGGAACGAAATTATTGGGAGCAAATAACTAGAGAGGGAAAGATGGTAGAATGGAATAGCGCCAAGAATTTGGACTGCAGGTTAGAGATTGCCTTCCCTGTCAGGGATTGATATCAGAGTACGGGCAAAGAGAAAGAAATACGGGGGTCCTAAACAAAAGACCAACACTGGTAGAGTTTTTAATAGAATCTAAAATAGAAGCTGCCATTAAAAAAATGAATAATTAGTAGAGGATATAAAATATTGCACGTTAACTATAAGAATCAAGCAGAGGAGGTTAGAAAGGCTTGGGAAGAGAGTGGATAAGGAATTCACAAAGAAACAATGGGAGGTTATATGTATGTCTCCCAAATATGCAACAAAATTTCAAAGATTTAGGATTTTTTCCTGGAAATGTTTACATAGATATTGTTATACCCCAAGAAGACTTCAGAGACGTTTTCCTTGGGCATACAATAAATGTTGGAGGTATGAAGGGGAAGAAAGAGGGAATTGGTAACATATTTTCTGGGAGTGCCATGAGTTGGCAGACTTTAAGGATTCCCTGTGGGATGCACTGTCTGAGATGACAGGTGAGCATATTGGTCTGACGAGAAAGATGATTTTTCTGAGCTATGATACAGAATTGGAATTACTTAAACATGGTAAGGCCTTGCTGTGTCTAATGGTGGTTGTTAAAAAAGCAATTACTAGAAAATAGAAATCAAAATCTAAGCCAGGTATACTGGAAGTAGTAAATATAGCAACCAAGATAAAACAACTGGAACTGAGATCTTTAGAAAAGGGTAGGAGCAAACTACATAGGAAAAAAATGGGAGTTGTGGAAACAATGCATACAAGGGAGGAATGAGGTTTAAAAGGCGGGCAGTACTTAAGTGAGCTTTGTAATGTTTGAGTGAGAAAGATTTGGTAGATTATAAGTGATGTATAATGTTTGCAACTGGGAGTGCGTCAGTTTGGCTTGTGATGTAAAATGCTTGCAACTAGGACAGTGTCAGTGTGATTTTTTTTCATTTATATACATGTATGATTGCCTATGTAGTAAGTAATGGTTTAATAAAGATGGTTCTTTGAAAAAAAGGCAGGAATTGAATAATTTATGTAATATTGCTTAGGTTATATGATATATAGCAATATATGTGAAGTATGTTTGCCATGCTTAATATAGTTTGATTACTTTTATATGAATGTAAATTTGCCTATGTCCCAAGTGATAATTCAATACAGGTGTTTGGAAATAAAAAAAATAAATAAAAAAGACAGTATTTGACAATGTTCTCGGGGGTTATAGCTCACACTCCATATTTGGCAGTCACAATTTTCCTAAATACCAGTGAGATAAACAAAATCACGGAGGGGGTTAGACTTTTTTAAAAATGGATAACTACTTTCAGTATGAGCAATGTATAAATACAGGTTCTCCATTCAATCAGCGAATGCTTAAAATAGTGAACACCGTTTAAGCGAACCTTTTTAATCTAAATGGCAAAATCCTGAATGCACGGAACAGCGATTTTTTTTTTTTTTTTTTTTTTTTTTTTTTTTTTTTTTTTCTCTTCTTCTTCCCCCCAGGGAAAAAAAAAATCACTGGGCCATTTTTGGGACTTTGCCATTTCCCCCACTCTGATGCAATCTCAGAGTTGGTATATTTAAGTAGGGAGGTATCAGGGGGTGTGGGGGGTAAAGCTCCCCCCCAAGTTTATTTTGTTTTTTTTATGGAGCATCAATTTGTTTTCCCTGGGGAAAAAAATCGCTGTTCCGTGTGTTCGGCATTTTGCCATTTTGATATTTTAGGGTTGATTATACAGCATTCGCTGTTATAATATAGACCCTAAATACAGACTGGGACAAACACTACTTATCCAATTTTATTGGATATGAAGGGAAAGTGCATGACTGCACGGCAGACTTGGAAAAAAGGCAGATTATGACTGCCACATTCCTGTAGTGTATGTGGATGGTGCACATTTTTGGAAGGATGGGGGAAGTACTACACTGGGTTTGCAATAGTGACATTACAAAAGGGAGAGAAACCAATTATGGTTAGTTTACCAGGATACATGTCAGCACAAAGGACTGAGCTAGAGGCTGTAAAATATGTTTTGTAGCATTTACATTCAGTAAATATTTACAGTGATGGTGCTTACATAGTAAATTCGCTGAGACTCCATGGAACAGTGGCTGGTTAAATGGGTTATTTTCAGAGTGGTGGAAAACCATTATCACAATTTTAATTGCTGTAGTAGCCATCATTTTGTTGATCATAATAATGTGCATGTGTTAAACTTTGTATTAAAAAGACCGTCAATCGAGTATCTAGTGTAACTAACGTAGATGGTAAAGAAAGTAATATAACCAACGGAGACATGATTTTTCTGTAAAATTTAAGGTTCGATTTAAATTTTGATTGAAAATGTTTTGGTTTTCAAAATAAAAGGGATAATTGATAAAACTGGTTTCCCTCATAAGTAATAACATGTACTTGATAGAAAAAAATGTATATAATTTGGTAGAACTGTAACAGAGGTTTGATAATCATAGTAACAGTGTGGTATTTTTAGAACACAGCATCTGCAAGTACAGAAAAGAAATGCGCAGTAAACAAGTGGGATTAGCTTAATAGAATATGTTTGTAACAAAAAGTATTATACTTCTGAATTTTTTTTGTAGCAAATAGCATTAACAATAGAGTCTTGTTGAAATATCATAAACCATTGAATGTATACAGCTATTCAAGAGAATGAACTTGCTAAAGGGAAATGGCTAACACAGCAGAAAAAAGTTACAAACTATCCTATCAGTGAAAGAACTTTTCAGCCTGCCGAGAACTGTTTTTCTCTGGATGAGATAAGAAGGCTTCAGTACAGGAAAAGAATGTTCCATCAAGGACAAACCAGAACTAGATAAAAGTGGCTGTGAAGAATTTCTGGTGGACATTTTGTAATCTGAGTCAGCTGAGGAACTGCAATGTATCTGACAGTGATTTGTGTTATAAAGAAAATGTTATAATCTCACAGTAGTGATTGGTTGGCTTGTTTCAATAACTTTATAAACCTATGACTATACAGTTGTACAGTAGTTGTGTAACCTGCTGATAATTCAATTTAACACACATGGATGTAAGCAGAACATGCACAATTTACACAGTTTGTTCAGCTTTCTGTAATATAATTTACCCCAAAACTCCTCCCTGATCCAGTTCAACCATTTTCTAGCTTCATGTTTCTACTTTCCCCCTATTTTGTGTGCGACTCATTGTGATACTTCTGCAGTACATTTATGAGTAAACCTATATATATTTCTGGTCCTGTTTTTCCACTGGTTTAAACCCAGTATATTTCTGTCCACCCCTGCTTTACACCACGCAACACATGAACACCTCATGTTTCACTTTTCTTGGATTATTTTGCTCCTGTCTGTGGCTGCAGCAAGTGTTTTTCTGCCATATTGTTGAACTCTTAACATTCTGTTACAAGTATTCGTGAACAATTATCTCACATGACCATATTTTTTTTTTTTTTATGATTACTAATGTTTGTCTTCATACTGTTTGAGACTTGACTATTCCACAGTTAATGTAACTGAATTAATTACTAACCTGTCATAAACCCTGTATCAGGACGACAAACAAAACAGTAGCTCAGTATCAGTCTTCAAATTAAGCCTGATCTTATCTTCCAAGGCAGTTAATTGAGTAGTACACAAAAAATGGTTAGTCCAAGCATTTTTGCATGAAAACCTACTCAGCAACTGATCACTGTGGGAGTGTGGACAGCAAACACTGAGAGCCATACAAAAGGTGTGCAGTTACTAGTAATACTGAACTAGCCACCAGTGTAATTCATGAAATGAAATATTGTCCATTCCACTTACAGGACTTGTAACTACTACAGTACCAGTAGGAAAATGCCTTGTACTGTGCTGTAGTGTCTCTCAGCCAAATCGCTGGGCCACATAAGGCATAATAACTCTGTCATAGCCTTGTGCTGGGCCCCCTGAGGGAGCAGGACCCATTTGGGCCAAATAGGTTCAGTTATCTTAAGTCCAGCCCTGCTAAGGAGAGATCCTTGGAGGTTAGGATGATGTTAAAGGCACTGGTTAGATTATGTGATGCTGTTCATCTTTATACTCTGCTGGTGCTAAGAGCTATTAGTGAGGTATAGGAAATCTGTGATGAATGGTTGGTTAAAAAAGTAGGTTTTGGCTTAATTACTATGTATGATGTTTAAAGTAGTAAGCAGTTTGTATGGAAGTTGTTAATTTCTTGTTAAATGGAAGGAAAAAGAAATTTTTAAAAGTGGGAGTGTGACTCTTGTTGAATGATTTTTTTTTGTTGTTTTATCTTTTCCAGATGCCTGCTAACCATCAGTCCTGTGGTTGATGATCGACCCTTTAGTTCTTTTGCAGGGGGGAGAGCCAGAAGTGTGTGAAGGGGGGGCTGTTATCCAGGCAGCACATTGTTTGTGCTATTAACCCCCCCACACACACACACACACACACACACACCAGTGGCTGAAGTGTGCACACACCATGAAGACTGCCATTTGAACATGGCTTGGCAGAGCTGAGTGCATGTCTTTCAGTCCAATAATGCATATCTGCAGGGGGTGTCTGACAGTGAAGTGGACTGGACCCCCCTCCCTCCTAAAGATAGGGTGAGCCAATGCCATTATTCTTATTTACACCCTCACTGGCCTGGCTGTTCTAGTGCCTGAACTGCTAAATCAGTCTTTGATCTTTTGGGTCATATTCAGGGCTTCATCTGTTTGCCATACTGTTGAATGAATTTTTAACTGGAAATAATAGTATAAAGGGGCTAGGTCTTCTGTATAATTCCTTAGGGTAATACACCGC
Organism: Protopterus annectens; assembly: GCF_019279795.1. Classification (NCBI taxonomy): domain Eukaryota; kingdom Metazoa; phylum Chordata; order Ceratodontiformes; family Protopteridae; genus Protopterus; species Protopterus annectens. The sequence continues at coordinate 332,003,381 of NC_056747.1, forward strand.
TTTACTAAAGCAGTAGGCAGAAAAGAGTTAAAGTACACTAAGGAAATGTAAATGGTGCAGAGAATGACCAGAATAATGTTAGAAAGCTAGAAAAAAAATTGTGGATTTGTTATGGATTCAAGTATTAGATGATGGTTGTGTATTAAGAGAAACACAATATGGATAGGATCAGTAGGTGACAGATATCGACAGTACAAAACCCATTTAGATTAAAGAGTCTAACAAATGGTGAGAGTCTCGTAAATGTTAGGTATGAAACATTGGAAATGTGTGAAGGTAACAAGACTGATATTGACCAAGAAGTGCGCTGTGTACTCAGACATGGAAGGAAACTGAGAAATAAAAGTGTAAGATTGCAACATGTTGTACGAACAGTGCTGCAAAAAGATATAATCTGAAATTGTGCAGTATTAAAGGAGTACCTAGGATTAGACGGACGATCCAGGATGATAGAGAAATATTTATGAAGGGCGGTTTGTACTTGAATGTAACTGGGAGAGTGTTCTAGAATTAGAAGGGGTACACTAGTCTACTGAAGGTTTATATTCTTAGAGTAATAGTGTAGAAGAAATAAAATGACATCTCAGTTTGGAAATAAAAAGGAAGGTGATTGGTTCCTTATAGTAAGATGGACATTTTCTTACAGGGTGAGAATTTTGTTGACAGGAAGATGTTGAAGGAAATGATGGTATGTAAGAACTGAAAATTTTGTTGAACAGTGTTAGCTTGGTACAATGTGTTGGATAATTTGGAGATTGACTGAGTAAGGGACCAGTGTTCCTGCATCTGTAGTGTTACTGCAACAATAAGAAGCCCTTGGGCTCCAGAGTTTAGGGAATGAGTTGGGAATAATTTTGTGGTATGTGCTGAGAAGCTTATGAATGATAAGAGATGAGGGGAGGTGGAGTTATGTAGAAGATGGTATTGTTTCTAAGGATGTGGGTTAAGAAATGAATGTAGAGAAAACAGTAACTTGGAAATTCTAGAAATCCTTTCTCAGGATAATGATATACACTGGGAGTCTGTTGTCACATAGTTCTGTAGGTGTAGATGTGTATGATAGTGATAACTTTTGAATTACTGGCATTTAACTGCTGGGGTAAAGGGAATTGGGCGGTTATTGTAGGAGACATTTGTTTATTTAGAGACTTGCACATAATGGAAGTAATCCAGGGATTCACATTTGAGTAGTTAGCTTAGCCCCCAAAGTTGTTGACAAAACATTTTGCCTCAGTGATTACAGGATTGTTAGAGTCAGCAGGAAACAAGTGGTTTTACAGTTTGTAGTTTAGATTTTCAGATGTGACTAGATGATTAGGGGAATGAGTGAAGGCACTGGTCATTAAAAAGAACCTCTGTCTTATTCCCAAAGATCTTGGAAATGCTTTAGAATTTTTCTCACATGCAGTGTGACATTTTGAATAAATAATGTATGGCAAAGGATTTTGAGACAAAGCCTTACAGATGGGGAGAACTGTTTTACAATAAACTGAAAAGGATGCTCAAGTCTTGAATCTGATCTAAAATTGGTAAAATAATTTCTTGAATTGTGTGAAGAGAAATGTATTTTTTGAGATGGTACCAAGTCCGTCTTAACTTTGACAATGAAACTCACGGGGTCTGAAAAAGGAAATTTCAAATCTAATGTCTTCAACAGGTAACTAAAAGCCTTTGTGTAAATAAGGGCAGTGAGGTTGAGTAAATGTAAATTGCATTATTGTGTGAAAGCTGCTATATCAGGAATCAGATGATTTAAATACTGTCGAAGCAGTGCTTAGAACGGAAAGGAGCAGTCTGAACTGGTAATGCTTTTGACAGACATGAGAGCCCTGTGAAATCATTTGAGATCTCTAAAAAAGGATTGTACCAGGAAACAACTTCTAGATATAAAGTCATCATTAAAACTCTTGAAGTAAATCATATGGCAGTTTGGAGAATTACCATTTTGAACTTTTGTAGATTTGCGCACTTGTTTAAGATGTGTACAGAAGTGGCCTCTCTCACCTCTGTTCTCTGATTTTAAAAAAGACTGGAATAAAAGCCAGCCTTTATGTAAAGATTGCACATTTTATTTTGCTCATTTGTGTAGTATCATATGTAATACGATATTGTACCTATTCTCCAGTAATTATAATCCTTCTGCACCTGTTTGTTTACTCTGTATAAATTTCAAGTAAATGTATTATATGTAACTATTGTATATTGTCTTAAAAATTTATTATGTACACCTTGGAGTTTTTCTCCCCGGGCCTCCGCTGAAAATGGGCTCTCCATGGCCTAGTGGACTTTCTTGGTAATCAAATGCCAGTAATAATAATAAAATAATAGATGCATAGTAGCATTTGGCTATTGATTTTGCCGCATCCGGATTTGGCCATAGGTTTGTAGATGAATACTTGACTAACTGCCCTGAAGGGGCATTTTAATCATAACCAATAACACAAGGTCATAATTAAATGCTGTAGTTGTCTTGTACCTTGTGAATGTGAGGTAAACCCCGTAACTGTTATATCAACCCTTAAACAAAGGGAATAGTTGTGTATCTTACAAAGTTAGATTAAGTTCTAGAATTGCCTTTTGTTTATTCAGTTACTAATAAAAACCAAAAACAGTGAATCCTGACTAAAGAACAACAAAAACGATAAATGCAACGCTGTAAGTTGTACCAGTGCTCAAAAATCCATAAAATCATGGGCTAATAATATAACAACTTTATTGTAAAATAAAAAATAATAAAAGTAACCACTCTGGTTTAGCGCTTTCATCTACCAAGCGTAGACTTTATCAGAACACAGTTAATATAATTAAACCAGTTTAAATAACAATCTTGCACCAATGGGAATTGACCCTCAATTAATCTACATATATATGTTAATGAATTATGCTGAATAGTCATTTATCCACTTAAAACCACCATCTACCTATAAATACAAGTTACGCAAACACTTGAATATAGTAGTAAAAAAATTAATAAACTGATTAAAAACCTTAACATACTTGCTGAGTATAACAATTTCCTTTCTTAAACCTTATTATTGTAAGGTTAACATTTCCCAAAGTAATAGTTTT